>NC_060141.1:848695900-848963378 GCF_021461385.2 Schistocerca piceifrons | reverse complement strand
TTATTTAATTCCGATGTAATTTCTGTGTTTCATCGTCAATAAGAAGGTCAGAGGCATACAGTAAACATGAAGTGAAGCATCGGAATCTATAATTAGTGTCACATGACTGGTTCAAATCATAGACAGTAAGAAGAGTCAGTTTTCCTCTATTTAAATCAGCATTGTGAGTTTTGTATTTAATTTCGATGCAATTTCTGTAATTCATCGTCAATAAAAAAGTCAGAGGGATACAGTAAACCTGAAGTGAAGCATGGGAATCTATAACTAGTGTCACAGGAATGGTTCAAAACATAGACAGTAAGAAGAGTCAGTTTTATTGTACTTAAGTCGGCATTGTGCCTTTTGTTTTTAATTCCGATGGAATTTCAGTGTTTTATCGTCTATAAGAGGGTCAAAGGGATACAGTGAACCTAAAGTGAAGCATCGGAATCTATAACTAATGTCACAGGATTGGTCAAAGCATAGACAGTAAGAAGAGTCAGTTTTCTTGTACTTAAGTCGGCATTGTGCCTTTTGCATTTAATTCCGATGCAATTTCTGTGTTTCATCGTCAATAAGAAGGTCAGGGGGATACAGTAAACCTGAAGTGAAGCATCGGAATCTATAACTAGTGTCACATGAATGGTTCAAAACATAGCCAGTAAGTAGAGTCAGTTTTTCTTGTACTTAATTCGGCATTGTGCGTTTTTTATTTTATTCCGATGCTATTTCTGTGTATCATCGTCAATAAGATGGTCAGAGGGATACAGCAAACCGGAAGTGAAGCATCGGAATCTATAATTATTGTCACAGGAACGGATCAAACATAGACAGTAAGAAGAGTCAGTTTTCTTGTACTTAAGTCAGAATTGTGCCTTTTGTATTTAATTCCTATGGAATTTCAGTGTTTCATCGTCAATTAGAAGGTCAGAGGGATACAGTGAACCTGAAGTGAAGCATCGGAATCTATAACTAGTGTCGCAGGAATGGTTCAAAATATAGCCATTAAGAAGAGTCAGTTTTCTTGTACTTAAGTCGACATTGTGCCTCTTGCATTTAATTCCGATGCAATTTCTGTGTTTCATCGTCAATAAGAAGGTCAGAGGAATACAAAAAACCTGAAGTGAAGCATCGGAATCTATAATTAGTGTCACATGAATGGTTCAAATCATAGACAGTAAGAAGAGTCAGTTTTCCTGTATTTAAATCAGCATTGTGCCTTTTGTATTTAATTTCGATGCAATTTCTGTGTTTCATCGTCATTAAGAAGGTCAGAGGGATACACTAAACCTGAAGTGAAGCATCGGAATCTATAACTAGTGTCACAGGAATGGTTCAAACATAGACAGTAAGAAGTGGCAGTTTTCTTGTACTTAAGTCGGGATTATGCCTTTTGTATTTAATTCCGATGCAATTTCTGTGTTTCATCGTCAATAAGAAGGTCAGGGGGATACAGTAAACCTGAAGTGAAGCATCGGAATCTATAACTAGTGTCACATGAATGGTTCAAAAACATAGACAGTAAGTAGAGTCAGTTTTCTTGTACTTAACTCGGCATTGTGCGTTTTTTATTTTATTCCGATGCTATTTCTGTGTATCATCGTCAATAAGATGGTCAGAGGGATACAGTAAACCGGAAGTGAAGCATCGGAATCTACAACGAGTTTCACATGAATGGTTCAAAACATAGACAGTAAGAAGAGTCAGTTTTCTTGTACATAAGTCAGCATTGTGCCTTTTGTATTTAATTCCGATGCAATGTCTGTGTTTCATCGTCAATAAGAAGGTCAGAGGGATACAGTAAACCTGAAGTGAAGCATCGGAATCTATAATTAGTGTCACAGGAATGGTCCAAAACATAGACAGTAAGAAGAGTTAGTTTTCTTGTACTTAAATCGGCATTGTGCCTTTTGTATTTAATTCCGATGCAATTTCTGTGTTTCATCGTCAATAAGAAGGTCAGAGAGATACAGTGAACCTGAAGTGAAGCATCGGAATCTATAACTAGTGTCACAGGAATGGATCAAATTATGGCCAGTAAGAGGAGTCAGTTTTCTTGTACTTAAGTCGGCATTGTGCTTTTTGTATTAATTCCGATGCAATTTCTGTGTTTCATCGTCAATAAGAAGGTCAGAGGAATACAGTAAACCTGAAGTGAAGCATCGGAATCTATAACTAGTGTCACAGGAATGGTTCAAAACATAGACAGTAAGAAGAGTCAGTTTTCTTGTACTTAAGTCGGCATTGTGCCTTTTTTATTTAATTCCGATGTAATTTCTGTGTTTCATCGTCAATAAGAAGGTCAGAGGCATACAGTAAACATGAAGTGAAGCATCGGAATCTATAATTAGTGTCACATGACTGGTTCAAATCATAGACAGTAAGAAGAGTCAGTTTTCCTCTATTTAAATCAGCAATGTGAGTTTTGTATTTAATTTCGATGCAATTTCTGTAATTCATCGTCAATAAAAAAGTCAGAGGGATACAGTAAACCTGAAGTGAAGCATGGGAATCTATAACTAGTGTCACAGGAATGGTTCAAAACATAGACAGTAAGAAGAGTCAGTTTTATTGTACTTAAGTCGGCATTGTGCCTTTTGTTTTTAATTCCGATGGAATTTCAGTGTTTTATCGTCAATAAGAGGGTCAAAGGGATACAGTGAACCTAAAGTGAAGCATCGGAATCTATAACTAATGTCACAGGATTGGTCAAAGCATAGACAGCAAGAAGAGTCAGTTTTCTTGTACTTAAGTCGGCATTGTGCCTTTTGCATTTAATTCCGATGCAATGTCTGTGTTTCATCGTCAATAAGAAGGTCAGAGGGATACAGTAAACCTGAAGTGAAGCATCGGAATCTATAATTAGTGTCACAGGAATGGTCCAAAACATAGACAGTAAGAAGAGTTAGTTTTCTTGTACTTAAATCGGCATTGTGCCTTTTGTATTTAATTCCGATGCAATTTCTGTGTTTCATCGTCAATAAGAAGGTCAGAGAGATACAGTGAACCTGAAGTGAAGCATCGGAATCTATAACTAGTGTCACAGGAATGGATCAAATTATGGCCAGTAAGAGGAGTCAGTTTTCTTGTACTTAAGTCGGCATTGTGCTTTTTGTATTTAATTCCGATGCAATTTCTGTGTTTCATCGTCAATAAGAAGGTCAGAGGAATACAGTAAACCTGAAGTGAAGCATCGGAATCTATAACTAGTGTCACAGGAATGGTTCAAAACATAGACAGTAAGAAGAGTCAGTTTTCTTGTACTTAAGTCGGCATTGTGCCTTTTTTATTTAATTCCGATGTAATTTCTGTGTTTCATCGTCAATAAGAAGGTCAGAGGCATACAGTAAACATGAAGTGAAGCATCGGAATCTATAATTAGTGTCACATGACTGGTTCAAATCATAGACAGTAAGAAGAGTCAGTTTTCCTCTATTTAAATCAGCAATGTGAGTTTTGTATTTAATTTCGATGCAATTTCTGTAATTCATCGTCAATAAAAAAGTCAGAGGGATACAGTAAACCTGAAGTGAAGCATGGGAATCTATAACTAGTGTCACAGGAATGGTTCAAAACATAGACAGTAAGAAGAGTCAGTTTTATTGTACTTAAGTCGGCATTGTGCCTTTTGTTTTTAATTCCGATGGAATTTCAGTGTTTTATCGTCAATAAGAGGGTCAAAGGGATACAGTGAACCTAAAGTGAAGCATCGGAATCTATAACTAATGTCACAGGATTGGTCAAAGCATAGACAGCAAGAAGAGTCAGTTTTCTTGTACTTAAGTCGGCATTGTGCCTTTTGCATTTAATTCCGATGCAATTTCTGTGTTTCATCGTCAATAAGAAGGTCAGGGGGATACAGTAAACCTGAAGTGAAGCATCGGAATCTATAACTAGTGTCACATGAATGGTTCAAAACATAGACAGTAAGTAGAGTCAGTTTTCTTGTACTTAATTCGGCATTGTGCGTTTTTTATTTTATTCCGATGCTATTTCTGTGTATCATCGTCAATAAGATGGTCAGAGGGATACAGTAAACCGGAAGTGAAGCATCGGAATCTATAATTATTGTCACAGGAACGGATCAAACATAGACAGTAAGAAGAGTCAGTTTTCTTGTACTTAAGTCAGCATTGTGCCTTTTGTATTTAATTCCTATGGAATTTCAGTGTTTCATCGTCAATTAGAAGGTCAGAGGGATACAGTGAACCTGAAGTGAAGCATCGGAATCTATAACTAGTGTCGCAGGAATGGTTCAAAATATAGCCATTAAGAAGAGTCAGTTTTCTTGTACTTAAGTCGACATTGTGCCTCTTGCATTTAATTCCGATGCAATTTCTGTGTTTCATCGTCAATAAGAAGGTCAGAGGAATACAGTAAACCTGAAGTGAAGCATCGGAATCTATAATTAGTGTCACATGAATGGTTCAAATCATAGACAGTAAGAAGAGTCAGTTTTCCTGTATTTAAATCAGCATTGTGCCTTTTGTATTTAATTTCGATGCAATTTCTGTGTTTCATCGTCATTAAGAAAGTCAGAGGGATACACTAAACCTGAAGTGAAGCATCGGAATCTATAACTAGTGTCACAGGAATGGTTCAAACATAGACAGTAAGAAGTGGCAGTTTTCTTGTACTTAAGTCGGGATTATGCCTTTTGTATTTAATTCCGATGCAAATTCTGTGTTTCATCGTCAATAAGAAGGTCACAGGTATACAGTAAACCTGAAGTGAAGCATCGGAATCTATAACTAGTGTCACAGGAATGGTTCAAAACATAGACAGTAAGAAGAGTAAGTTTTCTTGTACTTAAGTCGGCATTGTGCCTTTTGTATTTAATTCCAATGCAATTTCTGTGTTTCATCGTCAATACGAAGGTCAGAGGGATTCAGTAAACCTGAAGTGAAGCATCGGAATCTATAACTAGTGTCACACGAAAGGTTCAAAAGATAGACAGCAAGAAGAGTCAGTTTTCTTGTACTTAAGTCGGCATTGTGCCTTTTGTATTTAATTCCGATGGAATTTCTGTGTTTCATCGTCAATAAGAAGGTCAGAGGCATACAGTAAACCTGAAGTGAAGCATCGGAATCTATAACTAGTGTCACAGGAATGGTTCAAACATAGACAGTAAGAAGAGTCAGTTTTCTTGTACTTAAGTAGGCATTGTGCCTTTTGTATGTTATTCCGATGCAATTTCTGTGTTTCATCGCCAATAAGAAGGTCAGAGGGATACAGTAAACCTGAAGTGAAGCATCGGAATCTAAAATTAGTGTCACAGGAATGGTTCAAACATAGACAGTAAGAAGAGTCAGTTTTATTGTATTTAAATCTGCATTGTGCCTTTTGTATTTAATTTCGATGCAATTTCTGTGTTTCATCGTCAATAAGATGGTCAGAGGGATACAGTAAACTTGAAGTGAAGCATCGGACTCTATAACTAGTGTCACAGGAATGGTTCAGAACATAGACAGTAAGAAGAGGCAGTTTTCTTGTACTTAAGTCGGCATTGTGCCTTTTGTATTTAATTCCGATGCAAAATCAGTGTTTCATCGTCAATAGGAGGTCAGATGGATACAGTAAACCTGAAGTAAAGCATCGGAATCTATAACTAGTGACACAGGAAAGGTTCAAAACATAGCCAGTAAGAAGTGTCAGTTTTCTTGTACTTAAGTCGGCATTGTCCCTTTTGTATTTAATTGCGATGCAATTTCTGTGTTTCATCGTCAATAAGGACGTCAGAGGAATACAGTAAACCTGAAGTGAACCATCGGAATCTATAATTAGTGTCACCTGGATGGTTCAAATCATAGACAGTAAGAAGAGTCAGTTTTCCTGTATTTAAATCAGCATTGTGCCTTTTGTATTTAATTTCGATGCAATTTCTGTGTTTCATCGTCAATAAGAAGGTCAGAGGGATACAGTAAACCTGAAGTGAAGCATCGGAATCTATAACTAGTGTCACAGGAATGGTTCAAACATAGACAGTAAGAAGAGTCAGTTTTCTTGTTCTTAGGTCGGCATTGTGCATTTTGTATTTAATTCTGATGCAATTTCTGTGTTTCATCGTCAATAAGAAGGTCAGAGGCATACAGTAAACATGAAGTGAAGCATCGGAATCTATAATTAGTGTCACATGACTGGTTCAAATCATAGACAGTAAGAAGAGTCAGTTTTCCTCTATTTAAATCAGCATTGTGAGTTTTGTATTTAATTTCGATGCTATTTCTGTAATTCATCGTCAATAAAAAAGTCAGAGGGATACAGTAAACCTGAAGTGAAGCATGGGAATCTATAACTAGTGTCACAGGAATGGTTCAAAACATAGACAGTAAGAAGAGTCAGTTTTATTGTACTTAAGTCGGCATTGTGCCTTTTGTTTTTAATTCCGATGGAATTTCAGTGTTTTATCGTCTATAAGAGGGTCAAAGGGATACAGTGAACCTAAAGTGAAGCATCGGAATCTATAACTAATGTCACAGGATTGGTCAAAGCATAGACAGTAAGAAGAGTCAGTTTTCTTGTACTTAAGTCGGCATTGTGCCTTTTGCATTTAATTCCGATGCAATTTCTGTGTTTCATCGTCAATAAGAAGGTCAGGGGGATACAGTAAACCTGAAGTGAAGCATCGGAATCTATAACTAGTGTCACATGAATGGTTCAAAACATAGCCAGTAAGTAGAGTCAGTTTTCTTGTACTTAATTCGGCATTGTGCGTTTTTTATTTTATTCCGATGCTATTTCTGTGTATCATCGTCAATAAGATGGTCAGAGGGATACAGCAAACCGGAAGTGAAGCATCGGAATCTATAATTATTGTCACAGGAACGGATCAAACATAGACAGTAAGAAGAGTCAGTTTTCTTGTACTTAAGTCAGAATTGTGCCTTTTGTATTTAATTCCTATGGAATTTCAGTGTTTCATCGTCAATTAGAAGGTCAGAGGGATACAGTGAACCTGAAGTGAAGCATCGGAATCTATAACTAGTGTCGCAGGAATGGTTCAAAATATAGCCATTAAGAAGAGTCAGTTTTCTTGTACTTAAGTCGACATTGTGCCTCTTGCATTTAATTCCGATGCAATTTCTGTGTTTCATCGTCAATAAGAAGGTCAGAGGAATACAAAAAACCTGAAGTGAAGCATCGGAATCTATAATTAGTGTCACATGAATGGTTCAAATCATAGACAGTAAGAAGAGTCAGTTTTCCTGTATTTAAATCAGCATTGTGCCTTTTGTATTTAATTTCGATGCAATTTCTGTGTTTCATCGTCATTAAGAAGGTCAGAGGGATACACTAAACCTGAAGTGAAGCATCGGAATCTATAACTAGTGTCACAGGAATGGTTCAAACATAGACAGTAAGAAGTGGCAGTTTTCTTGTACTTAAGTCGGGATTATGCCTTTTGTATTTAATTCCGATGCAATTTCTGTGTTTCATCGTCAATAAGAAGGTCAGGGGGATACAGTAAACCTGAAGTGAAGCATCGGAATCTATAACTAGTGTCACATGAATGGTTCAAAACATAGACAGTAAGTAGAGTCAGTTTTCTTGTACTTAACTCGGCATTGTGCGTTTTTTATTTTATTCCGATGCTATTTCTGTGTATCATCGTCAATAAGATGGTCAGAGGGATACAGTAAACCGGAAGTGAAGCATCGGAATCTACAACGAGTTTCACATGAATGGTTCAAAACATAGACAGTAAGAAGAGTCAGTTTTCTTGTACATAAGTCAGCATTGTGCCTTTTGTATTTAATTCCGATGCAATGTCTGTGTTTCATCGTCAATAAGAAGGTCAGAGGGATACAGTAAACCTGAAGTGAAGCATCGGAATCTATAATTAGTGTCACAGGAATGGTCCAAAACATAGACAGTAAGAAGAGTTAGTTTTCTTCTACTTAAATCGGCATTGTGCCTTTTGTATTTAATTCCGATGCAATTTCTGTGTTTCATCGTCAATAAGAAGGTCAGAGAGATACAGTGAACCTGAAGTGAAGCATCGGAATCTATAACTAGTGTCACAGGAATGGATCAAATTATGGCCAGTAAGAGGAGTCAGTTTTCTTGTACTTAAGTCGGCATTGTGCTTTTTGTATTTAATTCCGATGCAATTTCTGTGTTTCATCGTCAATAAGAAGGTCAGAGGAATACAGTAAACCTGAAGTGAAGCATCGGAATCTATAACTAGTGTCACAGGAATGGTTCAAAACATAGACAGTAAGAAGAGTCAGTTTTCTTGTACTTAAGTCGGCATTGTGCCTTTTTTATTTAATTCCGATGTAATTTCTGTGTTTCATCGTCAATAAGAAGGTCAGAGGCATACAGTAAACATGAAGTGAAGCATCGGAATCTATAATTAGTGTCACATGACTGGTTCAAATCATAGACAGTAAGAAGAGTCAGTTTTCCTCTATTTAAATCAGCAATGTGAGTTTTGTATTTAATTTCGATGCAATTTCTGTAATTCATCGTCAATAAAAAAGTCAGAGGGATACAGTAAACCTGAAGTGAAGCATGGGAATCTATAACTAGTGTCACAGGAATGGTTCAAAACATAGACAGTAAGAAGAGTCAGTTTTATTGTACTTAAGTCGGCATTGTGCCTTTTGTTTTTAATTCCGATGGAATTTCAGTGTTTTATCGTCAATAAGAGGGTCAAAGGGATACAGTGAACCTAAAGTGAAGCATCGGAATCTATAACTAATGTCACAGGATTGGTCAAAGCATAGACAGTAAGAAGAGTCAGTTTTCTTGTACTTAAGTCGGCATTGTGCCTTTTGCATTTAATTCCGATGCAATTTCTGTGTTTCATCGTCAATAAGAAGGTCAGGGGGATACAGTAAACCTGAAGTGAAGCATCGGAATCTATAACTAGTGTCACATGAATGGTTCAAAACATAGACAGTAAGTAGAGTCAGTTTTCTTGTACTTAATTCGGCATTGTGCGTTTTTTATTTTATTCCGATGCTATTTCTGTGTATCATCGTCAATAAGATGGTCAGAGGGATACAGTAAACCGGAAGTGAAGCATCGGAATCTATAATTATTGTCACAGGAACGGATCAAACATAGACAGTAAGAAGAGTCAGTTTTCTTGTACTTAAGTCAGCATTGTGCCTTTTGTATTTAATTCCTATGGAATTTCAGTGTTTCATCGTCAATTAGAAGGTCAGAGGGATACAGTGAACCTGAAGTGAAGCATCGGAATCTATAACTAGTGTCGCAGGAATGGTTCAAAATATAGCCATTAAGAAGAGTCAGTTTTCTTGTACTTAAGTCGACATTGTGCCTCTTGCATTTAATTCCGATGCAATTTCTGTGTTTCATCGTCAATAAGAAGGTCAGAGGAATACAGTAAACCTGAAGTGAAGCATCGGAATCTATAATTAGTGTCACATGAATGGTTCAAATCATAGACAGTAAGAAGAGTCAGTTTTCCTGTATTTAAATCAGCATTGTGCCTTTTGTATTTAATTTCGATGCAATTTCTGTGTTTCATCGTCATTAAGAAAGTCAGAGGGATACACTAAACCTGAAGTGAAGCATCGGAATCTATAACTAGTGTCACAGGAATGGTTCAAACATAGACAGTAAGAAGTGGCAGTTTTCTTGTACTTAAGTCGGGATTATGCCTTTTGTATTTAATTCCGATGCAAATTCTGTGTTTCATCGTCAATAAGAAGGTCACAGGTATACAGTAAACCTGAAGTGAAGCATCGGAATCTATAACTAGTGTCACAGGAATGGTTCAAAACATAGACAGTAAGAAGAGTAAGTTTTCTTGTACTTAAGTCGGCATTGTGCCTTTTGTATTTAATTCCAATGCAATTTCTGTGTTTCATCGTCAATACGAAGGTCAGAGGGATTCAGTAAACCTGAAGTGAAGCATCGGAATCTATAACTAGTGTCACACGAAAGGTTCAAAAGATAGACAGCAAGAAGAGTCAGTTTTCTTGTACTTAAGTCGGCATTGTGCCTTTTGTATGTAATTCCGATGGAATTTCTGTGTTTCATCGTCAATAAGAAGGTCAGAGGCATACAGTAAACCTGAAGTGAAGCATCGGAATCTATAACTAGTGTCACAGGAATGGTTCAAACATAGACAGTAAGAAGAGTCAGTTTTCTTGTACTTAAGTAGGCATTGTGCCTTTTGTATGTTATTCCGATGCAATTTCTGTGTTTCATCGCCAATAAGAAGGTCAGAGGGATACAGTAAACCTGAAGTGAAGCATCGGAATCTAAAATTAGTGTCACAGGAATGGTTCAAACATAGACAGTAAGAAGAGTCAGTTTTATTGTATTTAAATCTGCATTGTGCCTTTTGTATTTAATTTCGATGCAATTTCTGTGTTTCATCGTCAATAAGATGGTCAGAGGGATACAGTAAACTTGAAGTGAAGCATCGGACTCTATAACTAGTGTCACAGGAATGGTTCAGAACATAGACAGTAAGAAGAGGCAGTTTTCTTGTACTTAAGTCGGCATTGTGCCTTTTGTATTTAATTCCGATGCAAAATCAGTGTTTCATCGTCAATAGGAGGTCAGATGGATACAGTAAACCTGAAGTAAAGCATCGGAATCTATAACTAGTGACACAGGAAAGGTTCAAAACATAGCCAGTAAGAAGTGTCAGTTTTCTTGTACTTAAGTCGGCATTGTCCCTTTTGTATTTAATTGCGATGCAATTTCTGTGTTTCATCGTCAATAAGGACGTCAGAGGAATAGAGTAAACCTGAAGTGAACCATCGGAATCTATAATTAGTGTCACCTGGATGGTTCAAATCATAGACAGTAAGAAGAGTCAGTTTTCCTGTATTTAAATCAGCATTGTGCCTTTTGTATTTAATTTCGATGCAATTTCTGTGTTTCATCGTCAATAAGAAGGTCAGAGGGATACAGTAAACCTGAAGTGAAGCATCGGAATCTATAACTAGTGTCACAGGAATGGTTCAAACATAGACAGTAAGAAGAGTCAGTTTTCTTGTTCTTAGGTCGGCATTGTGCATTTTGTATTTAATTCTGATGCAATTTCTGTGTTTCATCGTCAATAAGAAGGTCAGAGGCATACAGTAAACATGAAGTGAAGCATCGGAATCTATAATTAGTGTCACATGACTGGTTCAAATCATAGACAGTAAGAAGAGTCAGTTTTCCTCTATTTAAATCAGCATTGTGAGTTTTGTATTTAATTTCGATGCTATTTCTGTAATTCATCGTCAATAAAAAAGTCAGAGGGATACAGTAAACCTGAAGTGAAGCATGGGAATCTATAACTAGTGTCACAGGAATGGTTCAAAACATAGACAGTAAGAAGAGTCAGTTTTATTGTACTTAAGTCGGCATTGTGCCTTTTGTTTTTAATTCCGATGGAATTTCAGTGTTTTATCGTCTATAAGAGGGTCAAAGGGATACAGTGAACCTAAAGTGAAGCATCGGAATCTATAACTAATGTCACAGGATTGGTCAAAGCATAGACAGTAAGAAGAGTCAGTTTTCTTGTACTTAAGTCGGCATTGTGCCTTTTGCATTTAATTCCGATGCAATTTCTGTGTTTCATCGTCAATAAGAAGGTCAGGGGGATACAGTAAACCTGAAGTGAAGCATCGGAATCTATAACTAGTGTCACATGAATGGTTCAAAACATAGCCAGTAAGTAGAGTCAGTTTTCTTGTACTTAATTCGGCATTGTGCGTTTTTTATTTTATTCCGATGCTATTTCTGTGTATCATCGTCAATAAGATGGTCAGAGGGATACAGCAAACCGGAAGTGAAGCATCGGAATCTATAATTATTGTCACAGGAACGGATCAAACATAGACAGTAAGAAGAGTCAGTTTTCTTGTACTTAAGTCAGAATTGTGCCTTTTGTATTTAATTCCTATGGAATTTCAGTGTTTCATCGTCAATTAGAAGGTCAGAGGGATACAGTGAACCTGAAGTGAAGCATCGGAATCTATAACTAGTGTCGCAGGAATGGTTCAAAATATAGCCATTAAGAAGAGTCAGTTTTCTTGTACTTAAGTCGACATTGTGCCTCTTGCATTTAATTCCGATGCAATTTCTGTGTTTCATCGTCAATAAGAAGGTCAGAGGAATACAAAAAACCTGAAGTGAAGCATCGGAATCTATAATTAGTGTCACATGAATGGTTCAAATCATAGACAGTAAGAAGAGTCAGTTTTCCTGTATTTAAATCAGCATTGTGCCTTTTGTATTTAATTTCGATGCAATTTCTGTGTTTCATCGTCATTAAGAAGGTCAGAGGGATACACTAAACCTGAAGTGAAGCATCGGAATCTATAACTAGTGTCACAGGAATGGTTCAAACATAGACAGTAAGAAGTGGCAGTTTTCTTGTACTTAAGTCGGGATTATGCCTTTTGTATTTAATTCCGATGCAATTTCTGTGTTTCATCGTCAATAAGAAGGTCAGGGGGATACAGTAAACCTGAAGTGAAGCATCGGAATCTATAACTAGTGTCACATGAATGGTTCAAAACATAGACAGTAAGTAGAGTCAGTTTTCTTGTACTTAACTCGGCATTGTGCGTTTTTTATTTTATTCCGATGCTATTTCTGTGTATCATCGTCAATAAGATGGTCAGGGGGATACAGTAAACCGGAAGTGAAGCATCGGAATCTACAACGAGTTTCACATGAATGGTTCAAAACATAGACAGTAAGAAGAGTCAGTTTTCTTGTACATAAGTCAGCATTGTGCCTTTTGTATTTAATTCCGATGCAATGTCTGTGTTTCATCGTCAATAAGAAGGTCAGAGGGATACAGTAAACCTGAAGTGAAGCATCGGAATCTATAATTAGTGTCACAGGAATGGTCCAAAACATAGACAGTAAGAAGAGTTAGTTTTCTTGTACTTAAATCGGCATTGTGCCTTTTGTATTTAATTCCGATGCAATTTCTGTGTTTCATCGTCAATAAGAAGGTCAGAGAGATACTGTGAACCTGAAGTGAAGCATCGGAATCTATAACTAGTGTCACAGGAATGGATCAAATTATGGCCAGTAAGAGGAGTCAGTTTTCTTGTACTTAAGTCGGCATTGTGCTTTTTGTATTTAATTCCGATGCAATTTCTGTGTTTCATCGTCAATAAGAAGGTCAGAGGAATACAGTAAACCTGAAGTGAAGCATCGGAATCTATAACTAGTGTCACAGGAATGGTTCAAAACATAGACAGTAAGAAGAGTCAGTTTTCTTGTACTTAAGTCGGCATTGTGCCTTTTTTATTTAATTCCGATGTAATTTCTGTGTTTCATCGTCAATAAGAAGGTCAGAGGCATACAGTAAACATGAAGTGAAGCATCGGAATCTATAATTAGTGTCACATGACTGGTTCAAATCATAGACAGTAAGAAGAGTCAGTTTTCCTCTATTTAAATCAGCAATGTGAGTTTTGTATTTAATTTCGATGCAATTTCTGTAATTCATCGTCAATAAAAAAGTCAGAGGGATACAGTAAACCTGAAGTGAAGCATGGGAATCTATAACTAGTGTCACAGGAATGGTTCAAAACATAGACAGTAAGAAGAGTCAGTTTTATTGTACTTAAGTCGGCATTGTGCCTTTTGTTTTTAATTCCGATGGAATTTCAGTGTTTTATCGTCAATAAGAGGGTCAAAGGGATACAGTGAACCTAAAGTGAAGCATCGGAATCTATAACTAATGTCACAGGATTGGTCAAAGCATAGACAGTAAGAAGAGTCAGTTTTCTTGTACTTAAGTCGGCATTGTGCCTTTTGCATTTAATTCCGATGCAATTTCTGTGTTTCATCGTCAATAAGAAGGTCAGGGGGATACAGTAAACCTGAAGTGAAGCATCGGAATCTATAACTAGTGTCACATGAATGGTTCAAAACATAGACAGTAAGTAGAGTCAGTTTTCTTGTACTTAATTCGGCATTGTGCGTTTTTTATTTTATTCCGATGCTATTTCTGTGTATCATCGTCAATAAGATGGTCAGAGGGATACAGTAAACCGGAAGTGAAGCATCGGAATCTATAATTATTGTCACAGGAACGGATCAAACATAGACAGTAAGAAGAGTCAGTTTTCTTGTACTTAAGTCAGCATTGTGCCTTTTGTATTTAATTCCTATGGAATTTCAGTGTTTCATCGTCAATTAGAAGGTCAGAGGGATACAGTGAACCTGAAGTGAAGCATCGGAATCTATAACTAGTGTCGCAGGAATGGTTCAAAATATAGCCATTAAGAAGAGTCAGTTTTCTTGTACTTAAGTCGACATTGTGCCTCTTGCATTTAATTCCGATGCAATTTCTGTGTTTCATCGTCAATAAGAAGGTCAGAGGAATACAGTAAACCTGAAGTGAAGCATCGGAATCTATAATTAGTGTCACATGAATGGTTCAAATCATAGACAGTAAGAAGAGTCAGTTTTCCTGTATTTAAATCAGCATTGTGCCTTTTGTATTTAATTTCGATGCAATTTCTGTGTTTCATCGTCATTAAGAAAGTCAGAGGGATACACTAAACCTGAAGTGAAGCATCGGAATCTATAACTAGTGTCACAGGAATGGTTCAAACATAGACAGTAAGAAGTGGCAGTTTTCTTGTACTTAAGTCGGGATTATGCCTTTTGTATTTAATTCCGATGCAAATTCTGTGTTTCATCGTCAATAAGAAGGTCACAGGTATACAGTAAACCTGAAGTGAAGCATCGGAATCTATAACTAGTGTCACAGGAATGGTTCAAAACATAGACAGTAAGAAGAGTAAGTTTTCTTGTACTTAAGTCGGCATTGTGCCTTTTGTATTTAATTCCAATGCAATTTCTGTGTTTCATCGTCAATACGAAGGTCAGAGGGATTCAGTAAACCTGAAGTGAAGCATCGGAATCTATAACTAGTGTCACACGAAAGGTTCAAAAGATAGACAGCAAGAAGAGTCAGTTTTCTTGTACTTAAGTCGGCATTTTGCCTTTTGTATTTAATTCCGATGGAATTTCTGTGTTTCATCGTCAATAAGAAGGTCAGAGGCATACAGTAAACCTGAAGTGAAGCATCGGAATCTATAACTAGTGTCACAGGAATGGTTCAAACATAGACAGTAAGAAGAGTCAGTTTTCTTGTACTTAAGTAGGCATTGTGCCTTTTGTATGTTATTCCGATGCAATTTCTGTGTTTCATCGCCAATAAGAAGGTCAGAGGGATACAGTAAACCTGAAGTGAAGCATCGGAATCTAAAATTAGTGTCACAGGAATGGTTCAAACATAGACAGTAAGAAGAGTCAGTTTTATTGTATTTAAATCTGCATTGTGCCTTTTGTATTTAATTTCGATGCAATTTCTGTGTTTCATCGTCAATAAGATGGTCAGAGGGATACAGTAAACTTGAAGTGAAGCATCGGACTCTATAACTAGTGTCACAGGAATGGTTCAGAACATAGACAGTAAGAAGAGGCAGTTTTCTTGTACTTAAGTCGGCATTGTGCCTTTTGTATTTAATTCCGATGCAAAATCAGTGTTTCATCGTCAATAGGAGGTCAGATGGATACAGTAAACCTGAAGTAAAGCATCGGAATCTATAACTAGTGACACAGGAAAGGTTCAAAACATAGCCAGTAAGAAGTGTCAGTTTTCTTGTACTTAAGTCGGCATTGTCCCTTTTGTATTTAATTGCGATGCAATTTCTGTGTTTCATCGTCAATAAGGACGTCAGAGGAATACAGTAAACCTGAAGTGAACCATCGGAATCTATAATTAGTGTCACCTGGATGGTTCAAATCATAGACAGTAAGAAGAGTCAGTTTTCCTGTATTTAAATCAGCATTGTGCCTTTTGTATTTAATTTCGATGCAATTTCTGTGTTTCATCGTCAATAAGAAGGTCAGAGGGATACAGTAAACCTGAAGTGAAGCATCGGAATCTATAACTAGTGTCACAGGAATGGTTCAAACATAGACAGTAAGAAGAGTCAGTTTTCTTGTTCTTAGGTCGGCATTGTGCATTTTGTATTTAATTCTGATGCAATTTCTGTGTTTCATCGTCAATAAGAAGGTCAGAGGAATACAGTAAACCTGAAGTGAAGCATCGGAATCTATAACTAGTGTCACAGGAATGGTTCACATCATAGACAGTAAGAAGAGTCGGTTTTCTTGCACTTAATTCGGCATTGTGCCTTTTGTATGTAATTCCGATGCAATTTCTGTGTTTCATCGCCAATAAGAAGGTCAGAGGGATACGGTAAACCTGAAGGGAAGCATCGGAATCTAAAATTAGTGTCACAGGAATGGTTCAAACATAGGCAGTAAGAAGAGTCAGTTTTATTGTATTTAAATCTGCATTATGCCTTTTGTATTTAATTTCGATGCAATTTCTGTGTTTCATCGTCAATAAGATGGTCAGAGGGATACAGTAAACTTGAGGTGAAGCATCGGACTCTATAACTAGTGTCACAGGAATGGTTCAAAACATAGACAGTAAGAAGAGTCAGTTTTCCTGTATTTAAATCAGCATTGTGCCTTTTGTATTTAATTTCGATGCATTTTCTGTGTTTCATCGTCAATAAGGAGATCAGAGGGATACAGTAAACCTGAAGTGAAGCATCGGAATCCATAACTAGTGTCATAGGAATGGTTCAAAGCATAGACAGTAAGAAGAGTCAGTTTTCTTTTACTTAAGTCGGGATTATGCCTTTTGTATTTAATTCCGATGCAAATTCTGAGTTTCATCGTCAATAAGAAGGTCGGAGGTATACGGTAAACCTTAAGTGAAGCATCTGAATCTATAACTAGTGTCACAGGAATGGTTCAAAACATAGACAGTAAGAAGAGTCAGTTTTATTGTACTTAAGTCGGCATTGTGCCTTTTGTATTTAATTCCGATGGAATTTCAGTGTTTCATCGTCAATATAAAGGTCAGAGGGATACAGTGATCCTAAAGTGAAGCATCGGAATCCATAACTAGTGTCACAGGATTGGTTCAAAGCATAGACAGTAAGAAGAGTCAGTTTTCTTGTACTTTAGTCGGCATTGTGCATTTTGTATTTAATTCCGATGCAATTTCTGTGTTTCATCGTCAATACGAAGGTCAGAGGGATACAGTAAACATGAAGTGAAGCATCGGAATCTATAACTGGTGTCACAGGAATGGATCAAAACATAGACATTAAGATGAGTCAGTTTTCATGTACATAAGTCGGCATTGTGCCTTTTGTATTTAATTCCGATGCAACTTCTGTGTTTCATCGTCAATAAGAAGGTCAGAGGGATACAGTAAACCTGAAGTGAAGCATCGGAATCTATAACTAGTCTCACATGAATGGTTCAAAACATAGACAGTAAGAAGGGTCAGTTTACTTGTACTTAAGTCGGCATTGTGCCTTTTGTATTTGATTCCGATGCAATTTCAGTGTTTCATCGTCAATAAGAAGGTCAGAGGGATACAGTGAACCTGAAGTGAAGCATCGGAATCAATAACTAGTGTCACACTAATGGTTCAAACCATAGACAGTAAGAAGAGTCAGTTTTCTTGTTCTTAGGTCGGCATTGTGCATTTTGTATTTAATTCTGATGCAATTTCTGTGTTTCATCGTCAATAAGAAGGTCAGAGGAATACAGTAAACCTGAAGTGAAGCATCGGAATCTATAAGTAGTGTCACAGGAATGGTTCAAATCATAGACAGTAAGAAGAGTCAGTTTTCTTGTACTTAATTCGGCATTGTGCCTTTTGTATGTAATTCCGATGCAATTTCTGTGTTTCATCGCCAATAAGAAGGTCAGAGGGATACAGTAAACCTGATGTGAAGCATCGTAATCTAAAATTAGTGTCACAAGAATGGTTCAAATCATAGACAGTAAGAATTGTCAGTTTTACTGTATTTAAATCTGCATTGTGCCTTTTGTATTTAATTTCGATGCAATTTCTGTGTTCATCGTCAATAAGATGGTCAGAGGGATACAGTAAACTTGAAGTGAAGCATCGGACTCTATAACTAGTGTCACAGGAATGGTTCAAAACATAGACAGTAAGAAGAGTCAGTTTTCTTGTACTTAAGTCGGCATTGTGCCTTTTGTATTTAATTCGATGCAAAATCAGTGTTTCATCGTCAATAGGAGGTCAGATGGATACAGTAAAGCTGAAGTAAAGCATCGGAATCTATAACTAGTGTCACAGGAAAGGTTCAAAACATAGCCAGTAAGAAGAGTCAGTTTTCTTGTACTTAAGTTGGCATTGTGCCTTTTGTATTTAATTGCGATGCAATTTCTGTGTTTCATCGTCAATAAGAAGGTCAGAGGAATACAGTAAACCTGAAGTGAAGCATCGGAATCTATAACTAGTGTCACAGGAATGGTTCAAAACATAGACAGTAAGGAGAGTCAGTTTTATTGTACTTAAGTCGGCATTGTGCCTTTTGTATTTAATTCCGATGGAATTTCAGTGTTTCATCGTCAATAAAAAGGTCAGAGGGATACAGTGATCCTGGAGTGAAGCATCGGAATCTATAACTAGTGCCACAGGATTGGTTCAAAGCATAGACAGTAAGAAGAGTGTGTTTTCTTGTACTTAAGTCGGCATTGTGCCTTTTGTATTTAATTCCGATGCTATTTCTGTGTTTCATCGTCAATAAGTTGGTCAGCGGGATACAGTAAACCTGAAGTGAAGCATCGGAATCTATAACTAGTGTCACAGGAATGGTTCAAACATAGACAGTAAAAAGAGTCAGTTTTCTTGTACTTAATTCGGCATTGGGCATTTTGTATTTAATTCCGATGCAATTTCTGTCTTTCATCGTCAATACGAAGGTCAGAGGGATACAGTAAACCTGAAGTGAAGCATCGGAATCTATAACTAGTGTCACAGGAATGGTTCAAACATAGACAGTAAGAAGAGTCAGTTTTCTTGTACTTAAGTCGGCATTGTGCATTTTGTATTTAATTCCGATGCAATTTCAGTGTTTCATCGTGAATAAGATGGTCAGAGGGATACAGTGAACCTGAAGTGAAGCATCGGAATCTATAACTAGTGTCACACTAATGGTTCAAACCATAGACAGTAAGAAGAGTCAGTTTTTTTTGTACTTAAGTCGGCATTGTGCATTTTGTATTTAATCCCGATGCAATTTCTGTCTTTCATCGTCAATAAGAAGGTCAGAGGAATACAGTAAACCTGAAGTGAAGCATCGGAATCTATAACTAGTGTCACAGGAATGGTTCAAATCATAGACAGTAAGAAGAGTTAGTTTTCCTGTACTTAGTTCGGCATTGTGCCTTTTGCATTTAATTCCGATGCAATGTCTGTGTTTCATCGTCAATAAGAAGGTCAGAGGAATACAGTAAACCTGAAATGAAGCATCGGAATCTATAACTAGTGTCACAGGAATTGTTCAAAGCATAGACAGTAAGAAGAGTCAGTTATCTTGTACTTATGTCGGCATTGTGCCTCTTGTATTTAATTCCGATTCAATTTCTGTGTTTCATCGTCAATAAGAAGGTCAGAGGGATACAGTAAACCTGCAGTGAAGCATCGGAATCTATAACTAGTGTCACATGAATGGTACAAAACATAGACCGGAAGAAGAGTCAGTTTTCTTGTACCTATGTCGGCATTGTGCCTTTTGTATTTAATTCCGATGCAATTTCTGTGTTTCAACGTCAATAAGAAGGTCAGAGGGATACAGTAAACCTGAAGTGAAGCATCGGAAACTATAACTAGTGTCACTGGAATGGTTCAATACATAGACAGTAAGAAGTGTCAGTTATCATGTACTTAAGTCGGCATTGTGCCTTTTGTATTTAATTCCGAAGCAATTTCTGTGTTTCATCGTCAATAAGAAGGTCAGAGGGATACAGTAAACTGAAGTAAAGCCTTGTAATCTATAATGAGTTTCACTTGAATGGATCAAACATAGACAGTAAGAAGAGTCAGTTTTCTTGTACCTATGTCGGCATTGTGCCTTTTGTATTTAATTCCGATGCAATTTCAGTGTTTCATCGTCAATAAGATGGTCAGAGGGATACAGTGAACATGAAGTGAAGCATCGGAATCCACAACTAGTGTCACAGGAATGGTTTAATTCATAGAAAGTAAGAAGAGTCAGTTTTCTTGTACTTAATTCGGCATTGTGCATTTTTTATGTAATTCCGATGCAATTTCTGTGTTTCGTCGATAAGAAGAAGGTAAGAGGGATACAGTAAACCTGAAGTGAAGCATCGGAATCTATAATTAGTGGTCACATGAATGGTTCAAAACATAGACAGTAAGGAGAGTCAGTTTTATTGTATTTAAATCTGCATTGTGCATTTGTATTTAATTTCGATGCAATTTCTGTGTTTCATCGTCAATAAGATGGTCAGAGGGATACAGTAAACCTGAAGTGAAGCATCGGACTCTATAACTAGTGTCACAGAATGGTTCAAAACATAGACAGTAAGAAGTGTCAGTTATCATGTACTTAAGTCGGCATTGTGCCTTTTGTATTTAATTCCGAAGCAATTTCTGTGTTTCATCGTCAATAAGAAGGTCAGACGGATACAGTAAACCTGAAGTAAAGCATCGGAATCTATAATGAGTTTCACATGAATGGATCAAACATAGACAGTAAGAAGAGTCATTTTTCCTGTATTTAAATCAGCATTGTGCGTTTTGTATTTAATTTCGATGCATTTTCTGTGTTTCATTGTCAATAAGAAGGTCAGAGGGATACAGTAAACTGAAGTGAAGCATCGGAATCCATAACTAGTGTCATAGGAATGGTTCAAAGCATAGACAGTAAGAAGAGTCAGTTTTCTTGTACCTATGTCGGCATTGTGCCTTTTGTATTTAATTCCGATGCAATTTCTGTGTTTCATCGTCAATAAGAAGGTCAGAGGGATACAGTAAACCTGAAGTGAAGCATCGGAATCTACAACTAGTGTCACTGGAATGGTTCAAAGCATAGACAGTAAGAAGTGTCAGTTATCATGTACTTAAGTCGGCATTGTGCCTTTTGTATTTAATTCCGAAGCAATTTCTGTGTTTCATCGTCAGTAAGAAGGTCAGGTGGATACAGTAAACCTGAAGTAAAGCATCGGAATCTATAATGAGTTTCACATGAATGGATCAAACATAGACAGTAAGAAGAGTCAATTTTCTAGTACATAAGTCGGCATTGTGCCTTTTGTATTTAATTCCGATGCAATTTCTGTGTTTCATCGTCAATACTAAGGTCAGAGGCATACAGTAAACCTGAAGTGAAGCATCGAATCGATAACTAGTGTCACACTAATGGTTCAAACCATAGACAGTAAGAAGAGTCAGTTTTCTTGTACTTAGGTCGGCATTGTGCCTTTTGTATTTAATTCTGATGAAATTTCTGTGTTTCATCGTCAATAAGAAGGTCAGAGGAATACAGTAAACCTGAAGTGAAGCATCGAAATCTATAACTAGTGTCACAGGAATGGTTCAAATCATAGACAGTAAGAAGAGACAGTTTTCTTGTATTTAAATCTGCATTGTGCCTTTTGTATTTAATTTCGATGCAATTTCTGTGTTTCATCGTCAATAAGATGGTCAGAGGGATACAGTAAACCTGAAGTGAAGCATCGGACTCTATAACTAGTGTCACAGGAATGGTTCAAAACATAGACAGTAAGAAGAGTCAGTGTTCTTGTACTTAAGTCGGCATTGTGCCTTTTGTATTTAATTCCTATGCAAATTCTGTGTTTCATCGTCAATAGGAGGTCACAGGGATACAGTAAACCTGAAGTAAAGCATCGGAATCTATAACTAGTGTCACAGGAAAGGTTCAAAACATAGCCAGTAAGAAGAGTCAGTTTTCTTGTACGTAAGTCGGCATTGTAAATTTTGTATTTAATTCCGATGCAATTTCTGTGTTTCATCGTCAATAAGAAGGTCAGAGGGATACAGTAAACCTGAAGTGAAGCATCGAAATCTATAATTAGTGTCACATGAATGGTTCAAATCATAGACAGTAAGAAGAGTCAGTTTTCCTGTATTTAAATCAGCATTGTGCCTTTGTATTTTATTTCGATGCATTTTCTGTGTTTCATCGTCAATAAGAAGGTCAGAGGGATACAGTAAATCTGAAGTGAAGCATCGGAATCCATAACTAGTGTCATAGGAATGGTTCAAAACATAGACAGTAACAAGAGTCTGTTTTCTTGTACTTAAGTCGGGATGATGCCTTTTGTATTTAATTCCAATGCAAATTCTGTGTTTCATCGTCCATAAGAAGGTCAGAAGTATACAGTAAACCTGAAGTGAAGCATCAGAATCTATAACTAGTGTCACAGGAATGGTTCAAAACATAGACAGTAAGAAGAGTCAGTTTTATTGTACTTAAATCGGCATTGTGCCTTTTGTATTTAATTCCGATGGAATTTCAGTGTTTCATCGTCAATAAGAAGGTCAGAGGGATACAGTGATCCTGAAGTGAAGCATCGGAATCTATAACTAGTGTCACAGGATTGGTTCAAAGTATAGACAGTAAGAAGAGTCAGTTTTCTTGTACTTAAGTCGGCATTGTGCCTTTTTTATTTTATTCCGATGCAATTTGTGTGTTTCGTCGTCTGTAAGATGGTCAGCGGGAAACAGTAAACCGGAAGTGAAGCATCGGAATCTATAACTAGTGTCACAGGAATGGTTCAAACATAGACAGTTAGAAGAGACAGTTTTCTTGTACTTAAGTCGGCATTGTGCCTTTTGTATTTAATTCCGATGCAAATTCTGTGTTTCATCGTCAATAGGAGGTCAAAGGTATACAGTAAACCTGAAGTGAAGCATCGGAATCTATAACTAGTGTCACAGGAATGGTTTAAAACATGGACAGTAAGAAGAGTCAGTTTTCTTGTACTTAAGTCGGCATTGTGCCTTTTGTCTTTAATCCGATGCAATTTCTGTGTTTCATCGTCAATAAGAAGGTCGGAGGGATACGGTAAACCTGAAGTGAAACATCGGAATCTATAACTAGTGTCACAGGAATTGTTCAAAGCTTATACAGTAAAAAGAGTCACTTATCTTTTACTTATGTCGGCATTGTGCCTCTTGTATTTAATTCCGATGCAATTTCTGTGCTTCATCGTCAATTAGAAGGTCAGAGGGATACAGTAAACCAGCAGTGAAGGATCGGAATCTATAACTAGTGTCACATGACTGGTTCAAAACATAGACAGTCAGAAGGGTCAGTTTTCTTGTACCTATGTCGGCATTGTGCCTTTTGTATTTAATTCCAAAGCAATTTCTGTGTTTCATCGTCAATAAGAAGGTCAGAGGGATACAGTAAGCCTGAAGTGAAGCATCGGAATCTATAACTAGTGTCACTGGAATTGTTCAAAACATAGACAGTAAGAAGTGTCAGTTATCTTGTACTTAAGACGGCATTGTACCTTTTGTATTTAATTCCGAAGCAATTTCTGTATTTCATCGTCAATAAGAAGGTCAGAGGGATACAGTAAACCTGAAGTAAAGCATCGGAATCTATAATGAGTTTCACATGAATGGATCAAACATAGACAGTAAGAAGAGTCAGTTTTCTTGTACATATTCGCCATTGTGCCTTTTGTTTTTAATTCCGATGCAATTTCTGTGTTTCATCGTCAATAAGAAGGTCAGAGGCATACAGTAAACCTGAAGTGAAGCATCGGAATCTATAACTAGTGTCACATGAATGGTTCGAACTTAGACAGTAAGAAGAGTCAGTTTTCTTGTACTTAAGTCTGCATTGTGCCTTTTGTATTTAATTCCGATGCAATTTCTGTGTTTCATCGTCAATAGGAGGTCAGAGGGATACAGTAAACCTGAAGTAAAGCATCGGAATCTATAACTAGTTGCAGAGGAAAGGTTCAAAACATAGCCAGAAAGAAGAGTCAGTGTTCTTGTACTTAAGTCGGCATTGTGCCTTTTGTATTTAATTCCGATGCAATTTCTGTGTTTCACCGTCAATAAGAAGGTCAGAGGAATACAGTAAACCAGAAGTGAAGCATCGGAATCTATAACTAGTGTCACAGGAATGGTTCAAAACAAAGACAGTAAGAAGAGTCAGTTTTCTTGTACTTAAGTCGGCATTGTGAATTTTGTATTTAATTCCGATGCAATTTCTGTGTTTCATCGTGAATAAGAAGGTCAGAGGGATACAGTAAACCTGAAGTGAAGCATCGGAATCTATAACTAGTGTCACATGAATGGTTCAAATCATAGACAGTAAAAAGAGTCAGTTTTCCTGTATTTAAATCAGCATTGTGCCTTCAGTGTTCAGTTTCGATGCATTTTCTGTGTCTCATCGTCAATAAGAAGGTAAGAGGTATACAGTAAACCTGAAGGGAAGCATCAGAATCTATAACTAGTGTCACAGGAATGGTTCAAAACATAGACAATAAGAAGAGTCAGTTTTATTGTACTTAAGTCGGCATTGTGTCTTTTGTATTTATTCCGATGGAATTTCAGTGTTTCATCGTCAATAAGAAGGTCAGAGGGATACAGTGATCCTGAAGTGAAGCATCGGAGTCTATAACTAGTGTCACAGGATTGGTTCAAACATAGACAGTAAGAAGAGTCAGTTTTCTTGTATTTAAATCAGAATTGTGCCTTTTGTATTTAATTTCGATGCAATTTCTGTGTTTCATCGTCAATAAGAAGGTCAGAGGGATACAGTATACTTGAAGTAAAGCATCGGAATCCATATAGAGTGTCACAGGAATGGTCCAAAACATAGACAGTAAGAAGAGTCAGTCTTCTTGTACTTAAGTCGGCATTGTGCCTTTTGTATTTAATTCCGATGCAAATTCTGTGTTTCATCATCAATAGGAGGTCAAAGGTATACAGTAAACCTGAAGAGAAGCATCGGAATCTATAACTAGTGTCACAGGAATGGTTCAAATCATAGACAGTAAGAAGAGTCAGTTTTCTTGTACTTAAGTCGGCATTGTGCCTTTTGTTTTTAATCCGATGCAATTTCTGTGTTTCATCGTCAATAAGAAGGTCGGATGGATACGGTAAACCTGAAGTGAAGCATCGGAATCTATAACTAGTGTCACAGGAATTGTTCAAAGCATAGACAGTAAGAAGAGTCAGTTATCTTGTACTTATGTCGGCATTGTGCCTCTTGTATTTAATTCCGATGCAATTTCTGTGTTTCATCGTCAATAAGAAGGTCAGAGGGATACTGTAAACCTGCAGTGAAGCTTCGGAATCTATAACTAGTGTCACATAAATGGTTCAAAACATAGACAGTAAGAAGAGTCAGTTTTCTTGTACCTATGTCGGCATTGTGCCTTTTGTATATAATTCCGATGCAATTTCTGTGTTTCATCGTCAATACGGAGGTCGGAGGGATACAGTAAACCTGAAGTGAAGCATCAGAATCTATAACTAGTGTCGCAGGAACGGTTTAAACATAGACAGTAAGAAGAGTCAGTTTACTTGTACTTAAGTCAGCATTGTGCTATTTCTATATAATTCCGATGAAATTTCAGTGTTTCATCGTCAATAAGAAGGTCAGAGGGATACAGTGAAACTGAAGTGAAGCATCGGAATCTATAACTAGTGTCACAGGAATGGTTCAAATCATAGCCAGTAAGAAGAGTCAGTTTTCTTGTACTTAAGTCGCCATTGTGCCTTTTGTATTTAATTCCTATGCAATTTTTTGTGTTTCATCGTCAATAAGAAGGTCAGAGGAATACAGTAAACCTGAAGTGAAGCATCGGAATCTATAACCAGTGTCACAGGAATGGTTCAAACACAGACAGTAAGAAAAGTCAGTTTTCTTGTACTTATGTCGGCATTGTGCCTTTTGTATCTAATTCCGATGCAATTTCTGTGATTCATCGTCAATAAGAAGGTCAGTGGCATACAATAAACCTGAAGTGAATCATCAGAATCTATAACTAGTGTCGCAGGAACGGTTGAAACATAGACAGTAAGAAGAGTCAGTTTACTTGTACTTAAGTCAGCATTGTGCTATTTCTATATAATTCCGATGGAATTTCAGTGTTTCATCGTCAATAAGAAGGTCAGAGGGATACAGTGAAACTGAAGTGAAGCATCGGAATCTATAACTAGTGTCACAGGAATGGTTCAAATCATAGCCAGTAAGAAGAGTCATTTTTCTTGTACTAAGTCGGCATTGTGCCGTTTGTATTTAATTCCTATGCAATTTTTTGTGTTTCATCGTCAATAAGAAGGTCCGATTAATACAGTAAACCTGAAGTGAAGCATCGGAATCTATAACTAGTGTCACAGGAATGGTTCAAATCATAGACAGTAACAAGAGTTAGTTTTCTTGTATATAAGTCGGCATTGTGCCTTTTGAATTTAATTCCGATGCAATTTCTGTGTTTCATCGTCAATAAGAAGGTCAGAGGGATACAGTAAACCTGAAGTGAAGCAACGGAATCTATAATTAGTGTCACATGAATGGTTCAAAGCATAGACAGTAAGAAGAGTCAGTTTTCTTGTATTTAAATAAGCATTGTGCCTTTTGTATTTAATTTCGATCCAATTTCTGTGTTTCATCGTCTATAAGAAGGTCAGAGGGATACAGTAAACCTGAAGTGAAGCATCGGAATCTGTAACTAGTGAAACAGGAATGGTTCACAACATAGACAGTAAGAAGAGTCAGTTTTCTTGTACTTAAGTCGGGATTGTGTCTTTTGTATTTAATTCCGATGCAAATTCTGTGTTTCATCGTTTATAAGAAGGTCAGAGGTATACAGTAAACCTGAAGTGAAGCATCGGAATCTATAACTAGTGTCACAGGAATGGTTCAAAACATAGACAGTAAGAAGAGTCAGTTTTATTGTACTTAAGTCGGCATTGTGCCTTTTGTATTTAATTCCGATGGAATTTCAGTGTTTCATCGTCAATAAGAAGGTCAGAGGGATACAGTGAACCTGAAGTGAAGCATCGGAATCTATAACTAGTGTCACAGGGTTGGTTCAAAACATAGACAGTAAGAAGAGTCAGTTTTCTTGTACTTAAGTCGGCATTGTGCCTTTTGTATTTAATTCCGATGCAATTTCTGTGTTTCATCGTCAATACTAAGGTCAGGGCGATACAGTAAACATGAAGTGAAGCGTCGGAATGTATAACTGGTGTCATAGGAATGGTTCAAAACGTAGACAGTAAGAGGAGTCAGTTTTCTTGTACTTAAGTCGGCATTGTGCCTTTTGTATTTAATTTCGATGCAATTTCTGTGTTCCTTCGTCAATAAGAAGGTCAGAGGGATACAGTAAACCTGAAGTGAAGCATCGGAATTTATAACTAGTGTCACTCGAATGGTTTAAAACATAGACAGTAAGAAGAGTCAGTTTTCTTGTACTTATGTCGGCATTGTGCCTTTTGTATTTTATTCCGATGCTATTTCTGTGTTTCATCGTCAATAAGATGGTCAGAGGGATACAGTAAACCTGAAGTGAAGCATCGGAATCTATAACTAGTGTCACAGGAATGGTTCAAAGCATAGACAGTAAGAAGAGTCAGTTTTCTTGTACTTAAGTCGGCATTGTGCCTTTTGTATTTAATTGCGATGCAATTTCTGTGTTTCATCGTCAATAAGAAGGTCAGAGGAATACAGTAAACCTGAAGTGAAGAATCGGAATCAATAACTAGTGTCACACTAATGGTTCAAACCATAGACAGTAAGAAGAGTCAGTTTTCTTGTACTTAGGTCGGCATTGTGCCTTTTGTATTTAATTCTGATGAAATTTCTGTGTTTCATCGTCAATAAGAAGGTCAGAGGAATACAGTAAACCTGAAGTGAAGCATCGAAATCTATAACTAGTGTCACAGGAATAGTTCAAATCATAGAAAGTAAGAAGAGTCAGTTTTCTTGTACTTAATTCGGCATTGTGCCTTTTGTATGTAATTCCGATGCAATTTCTGTGTTTCGTCGCCCATAAGAAGGTCAGAGGGATACAAAAAACCTGAAGTGAAGCATCGGAATCTATAACTAGTGTCACAGGAATGGTTCAAAACATAGACAGTAAGAAGAGTCAGTGTTCTTGTACTTAAGTCGGCATTGTGCCTTTTGTATTTAATTCCGATGCAAATTCTGTGTTTCATCGTCAATAGGAGGTCACAGGGATACAGTAAACCTGAAGTAAAGCATCGGAATCTATAACTAGTGTCACAGGAAAGGTTCAAAACATATCCAGTAAGAAGAGTCAGTTTTCTTGTACGTAAGTCGGCATTGTAAATTTTGTATTTAATTCCGATGCAATTTCTGTGTTTCATCGTCAATAAGAAGGTCAGAGGGATACAGTAAACCTGAAGTGAAGCATCGAAATCTATAATTAGTGTCACATGAAAGGTTCAAATCATAGACAGTAAGAAGAGTCAGTTTTCCTGTATTTAAATCAGCATTGTGCCTTTTGTATTTTATTTCGATGCATTTTCTGTGTTTCATCGTCAATAAGAAGGTCAGAGGGATACAGTAAATCTGAAGTGAAGCATCGGAATCCATAACTAGTGTCATAGGAATGGTTCAAAACATAGACAGTAACAAGAGTCAGTTTTCTTGTACTTAAGTCGGGATGATGCCTTTTGTATTTAATTCCAATGCAAATTCTGTGTTTCATCGTCCATAAGAAGGTCAGAAGTATACAGTAAACCTGAAGTGAAGCATCAGAATCTATAACTAGAGTCACAGGAATGGTTCAAAACATAGACAGTAAGAAGAGTCAGTTTAATTGTACTTAAATCGGCATTGTGCCTTTTGTATTTAATTCCGATGGAATTTCAGTGTTTCATCGTCAATAAGAAGGTCAGAGGGATACAGTGATCCTGAAGTTAAGCATCGGAATCTATAACTAGTGTCACATGACTGGTTCATAACATAGACAGTCAGAAGGGTCAGTTTTCTTGTACCTATGTCGGCATTGTGCCTTTTGTATTTAATTCCGAAGCAATTTCTGTGTTTCATCGTCAATAAGAAGGTCAGAGGGATACAGTAAACCTGAAGTGAAGCATCGGAATCTATAACTAGTGTCACTGGAATGGTTCAAAGCATAGACAGTAAGAAGTGTCAGTTATCTTGTACTTAAGACGGCATTGTGCCTTTTGTATTTAATTCCGATGCAAATTCTGTGTTTCATCGTCAATAGGAGGTCAAAGGTATACAGTAAACCTGAAGTGAAGCATCGGAATCTATAACTAGTGTCACAGGAATGGTTTAAAACATAGACAGTAAGAAGAGTCAGTTTTCTTGTACTTAAGTCGGCATTGTGCCTTTTGTCTTTAATCCGATGCAATTTCTGTATTTCATCGTCAATAAGGAGGTCGGAGGGATACGGTAAACCTGAAGTGAAACATCGGAATCTATAACTAGTGTCACAGGAATTGTTCAAAACTTATACAGTAAAAAGAGTCACTTATCTTTTACTTATGTCGGCATTGTGCCTCTTGTATTTAATTCCGATGCAATTTCTGTGCTTCATCGTCAATTAGAAGGTCAGAGGGATACAGTAAACCAGCAGTGAAGGATCGGAATCTATAACTAGTGTCACATGACTGGTTCATAACATAGACAGTCAGAAGGGTCAGTTTTCTTGTACCTATGTCGGCATTGTGCCTTTTGTATTTAATTCCGAAGCAATTTCTGTGTTTCATCGTCAATAAGAAGGTCAGAGGGATACAGTAAACCTGAAGTGAAGCATCGGAATCTATAACTAGTGTCACTGGAATGGTTCAAAGCATAGACAGTAAGAAGTGTCAGTTATCTTGTACTTAAGACGGCATTGTGCCTTTTGTATTTAATTCCGAAGCAATTTCTGTATTTCATCGTCAATAAGAAGGTCAGAGGGATACAGTAAACCTGAAGTAAAGCATCGGAATCTATAATGAGTTTCACATGAATGGATCAAACATAGACAGTAAGAAGAGTCAGTTTTCTTGTACATATTCGCCATTGTGCCTTTTGTTTTTAATTCCGATGCAATTTCTGTGTTTCATCGTCAATAAGAAGGTCAGAGGCATACAGTAAACCTGAAGTGAAGCATCGGAATCTATAACTAGTGTCACATGAATGGTTCGAACTTAGACAGTAAGAAGAGTCAGTTTTCCTGTACTTAAGTCTGCATTGTGCCTTTTGTATTTAATTCCGATGCAATTTTTGTGTTTCATCGTCAATAGGAGGTCAGAGGGATACAGTAAACCTGAAGTAAAGCATCGGAATCTATAACTAGTTGCAGAGGAAAGGTTCAAAACATAGCCAGAAAGAAGAGTCAGTGTTCTTGTACTTAAGTCGGCATTGTGCCTTTTGTATTTAATTCCGATGCAATTTCTGTGTTTCATCGTCAATAAGAAGGTCAGAGGAATACAGTAAACCAGAAGTGAAGCATCGGAATCTATAACTAGTGTCACAGGAATGGTTCAAAACAAAGACAGTAAGAAGAGTCAGTTTTCTTGTACTTAAGTCGGCATTGTGAATTTTGTATTTAATTCCGATGCAATTTCTGTGTTTCATCGTGAATAAGAAGGTCAGAGGGATACAGTAAACCTGAAGTGAAGCATCGGAATCTATAACTAGTGTCACATGAATGGTTCAAATCATAGACAGTAAAAAGAGTCAGTTTTCCTGTATTTAAATCAGCATTGTGCCTTCTGTGTTCAATTTCGATGCATTTTCTGTGTCTCATCGTCAATAAGAAGGTAAGAGGTATACAGTAAACCTGAAGTGAAGCATCGAAATCCATAACTAGTGTCATAGGAATGGTTCAAAACATAGACAGTAAGAAGAGTCAGTTTTCTTGTACTTAAGTCGGCATTGTGCCTTTTGTATTTAATTCCGATGCAAATTCTGTGTTTCATCATCAATAGGAGGTCAAAGGTATACAGTAAACCTGAAGTGAAGCATCGGAATCTATAACTAGTGTCACAGGAATGGTTCAAATCATAGACAGTAAGAAGAGTCAGTTTTCTTGTACTTAAGTCGGCATTGTGTCTTTTGTATTTATTCCGATGGAATTTCAGTGTTTCATCGTCAATAAGAAGGTCAGAGGGATACAGTGATCCTGAAGTGAAGCATCGGAATCTATAGCTAGTGTCACAGGATTGGTTCAAACATAGACAGTAAGAAGAGTCAGTTTTCTTGTATTTAAATCAGAATTGTGCCTTTTGTATTTAATTTCGATGCATTTTCTGTGTTTCATCGTCAATAAGAAGGTCAGAGGGATACAGTATACTTGAAGTAAAGCATCGGAATCCATATAGAGTGTCACAGGAATGGTCCAAAACATAGACAGTAAGAAGAGTCAGTCTTCTTGTACTTAAGTCGGCATTGTGCCTTTTGTATTTAATTCCGATGCAAATTCTGTGTTTCATCATCAATAGGAGGTCAAAGGTATACAGTAAACCTGAAGTGAAGCATCGGAATCTATAACTAGTGTCACAGGAATGGTTCAAATCATAGACAGTAAGAAGAGTCAGTTTTCTTGTACTTAAGTCGGCATTGTGCCTTTTGTTTTTAATCCGATGCAATTTCTGTGTTTCATCGTCAATAAGAAGGTCGGATGGATACGGTAAACCTGAAGTGAAGCATCGGAATCTATAACTAGTGTCACAGGAATTGTTCAAAGCATAGACAGTAAGAAGAGTCAGTTATCTTGTACTTATGTCGGCATTGTGCCTCTTGTATTTAATTCCGATGCAATTTCTGTGTTTCATCGTCAATAAGAAGGTCAGAGGGATACTGTAAACCTGCAGTGAAGCATCGGAATCTATAACTAGTGTCACATACATGGTTAAAAACATAGACAGTAAGAAGAGTCAGTTTTCTTGTACCTATGTCGGCATTGTGCCTTTTGTATATAATTCCGATGCAATTTCTGTGTTTCATCGTCAATACGGAGGTCAGAGGGATACAGTAAACCTGAAGTGAAGCATCAGAATCTATAACTAGTGTCGCAGGAACGGTTTAAACATAGACAGTAAGAAAAGTCAGTTTACTTGTACTTAAGTCAGCATTGTGCTATTTCTATATAATTCCGATGGAATTTCAGTGTTTCATCGTCAATAAGAAGGTCAGAGGGATACAGTGAAACTGAAGTGAAGCATCGGAATCTATAACTAGTGTCACAGGAATGGTTCAAATCATAGCCAGTAAGAAGAGTCAGTTTTCTTGTACTTAAGTCGCCATTGTGCCTTGTGTATTTAATTCCTATGCAATTTTTTGTGTTTCATCGTCAATAAGAAGGTCAGAGGAATACAGTAAACCTGAAGTGAAGCATCGGAATCTGTAACCAGTGTCACAGGAATGGTTCAAACACAGACAGTAAGAAAAGTCAGTTTTCTTGTACTTATGTCGGCATTGTGGCTTTTGTATCTAATTCCGATGCAATTTCTGTGATTCATCGTCAATAAGAAGGTCAGTGGCATACAATAAACCTGAAGTGAATCATCAGAATCTATAACTAGTGTCGCAGGAACGGTTTAAACATAGACAGTAAGAAGAGTCAGTTTACTTGTACTTAAGTCAGCATTGTGCTATTTCTATATAATTCCGATGGAATTTCAGTGTTTCATCGTCAATACGAAGGTCAGAGGGATACAGTGAAACTGAAGTGAAGCATCGGAATCTATAACTAGTGTCACAGGAATGGTTCAAATCATAGCCAGTAAGAAGAGTCAGTTTTCTTGTACTTAAGTCGGCATTGTGCCTTTTGTATTTAATTCCTATGCAATTTTTTGTGTTTCATCGTCAATAAGAAGGTCAGAGGAATACAGTAAACCTGAAGTGAAGCATCGGAATCTATAACTAGTGTCACAGGAATGGTTCAAATCATAGACAGTAACAAGAGTTAGTTTTCTTGTACTTAAGTCGGCATTGTGCCTTTTGAATTTAATTCCGATGCAATTTCTGTGTTTCATCGTCAATAAGAAGGTCAGAGGGATACAGTAAACCTGAAGTGAAGCAACGGAATCTATAATTAGTGTCACATGAATGGTTCAAAGCATAGACAGTAAGAAGAGTCAGTTTTCTTGTATTTAAATAAGCATTGTGCCTTTTGTATTTAATTTCGATCCAATTTCTGTGTTTCATCGTCTATAAGAAGGTCAGAGGGATACAGTAAACCTGAAGTGAAGCATCGGAATCTGTAACTAGTGAAACAGGAATGGTTCAAAACATAGACAGTAAGAAGAGTCAGTTTTCTTGTACTTAAGTCGGGATTGTGTCTTTTGTATTTAATTCCGATGCAAATTCTGCGTTTCATCGTTTATAAGAAGGTCAGAGGTATACAGTAAACCTGAAGTGAAGCATCGGAATCTATAACTAGTGTCACAGGAATGGTTCAAAACATAGACAGTAAGAAGAGTCAGTTTTATTGTACTTAAGTCGGCATTGTGCCTTTTGTATTTAATTCCGATGGAATTTCAGTGTTTCATCGTCAATAAGATGGTCAGAGGGATACAGTGAACCTGAAGTGAAGCATCGGAATCTATAACTAGTGTCACAGGGTTGGTTCGAAACATAGACAGTAAGAAGAGTCAGTTTTCTTGTACTTAAGTTGGCATTGTGCCTTTTGTATTTAATTCCGATGCAATTTCTGTGTTTCATCGTCAATACGAAGGTCAGAGCGATACAGTAAACATGAAGTGAAGCGTCGGAATGTATAACTGGTGTCATAGGAATGGTTCAAAACGTAGACAGTAAGAGGAGTCAGTTTTCTTGTACTTAAGTCGGCATTGTGCCTTTTGTATTTAATTTCGATGCAATTTCTGTGTTCCTTCGTCAATAAGAAGATCAGAGGGATACAGTAAACCTGAAGTGAAGCATCGGAATTTATAACTAGTGTCACATGAATGGTTTAAAACATAGACAGTAAGAAGAGTCAGTTTTCTTGTACTTAAGTCGGCATTGTGCCTTTTGTATTTTATTCCGATGCTATTTCTGTGTTTCATCGTCAATAAGATTTTCAGAGGGATACAGTAAACCTGAAGTGAAGCATCGGAATCTATAACTAGTGTCACAGGAATGGTTCAAAGCATAGACAGTAAGAAGAGTCAGTTTTCTTGTACTTAAGTCGGCATTGTGCCGTTTGTATTTTATCCGATGCAATTTCTGTGTTTCATCGTCAATAAGAAGGTCGGAGGGATACGGTAAACCTGAAGTGAAGCATCGGAATCTATAACTAGTGTCACAGGAATTGTTCAAAGTATAGACAGTAAGAAAGGTCAGTTATCTTGTACTTATGTCGTCATTGTGCCTCTTGTATTTAATTCCGATGCAATTTCTGTGTTTCATTGTCAATAAGAAGGTGAGAGGGATACAGTAAACCTGCAGTGAAGCATAGGAATCTATAACTAGTGTCACATGAATGATTCAAGCATAGACAGTAAGAAGAGTCAGTTTTCTTGTACCTATGTCGGCATTGTGCCTTTTGTATTTAATTCCGATGCAATTTCTGTGTTTCATCGTCAATAAGAAGGTCAGAGGGATACTGTAAACCTGAAGTGAAGCATCGGAATCTATAACTAGTGTCACTGGAATGGGTCAAAACATAGACAGTAAGAAGTGTCAGTTATCTTGTACTTAAGTCGGCATTGTGCCTTTTGTATTTAATTCCGAAGCAATTTCTGTGTATCATCGTCAATAAGAAGGTCAGAGGGATACAGTAAACCTGAAGTAAAGCATCGGAATCCATAATGAGTTTCACATGAATGGATCAAAGCATAGACAGTAAGAAGAGTCAGTTTTCTTGTACATAAGTCGGCATTGTGCCTTTTGTAAATAATTCCGATGCAATTTCTGTGTTTCATCGCCAATAAGAAGGTCAGAGGGATACAGTAAACCTGAAGTGAATCATCGGAATCTATAACTAGTGTCACAGGAATGGTTCAAAACATAGACAGTAAGAAAAGTCAGTTTTCTTGTACTTTAGTCGGCATTGTGCCTTTTGTATTTAATTCCGATGCAATTTCTGTGATTCATCGTCATTAAGAAGGTCAGAGGCATACAGTAAACCTGAAGTGAAGCATCGGAATCTATAACTAGTGTCGCAGGAACGGTTTAAACATAGACAGTAGGAAGAGTCAGTTTTCTTGTACTTAAGTCGGCATTGTGCCTTTTGTATTTAATTCCGATGCAAATTCTGTGTTTCATCATCAACAGGAGGTCAAAGGTGTACAGTAAACCTGAAGTGAAGCATCGGAATCTATAACTAGTGTCACAGGAATGGTTCAAAGCATAGACAGAAAGAAGAGTCAGTTTTCTTGTACTTAAGTCAGCATTGTGCCTTTTGTATTTAATCCGATGCAATTTCTGTGTTTCATCGTCAATAAGAAGGTCGGAGGGATATGGTAAACCTGAAGTGAAGCATCGGAATCTATAACTAGTGTCACAGGAATTGTTCAAAGCATAGACAGTAAGAAGAGTCAGTATCTTGTGTTTATGTCGGCATTGTGCCTCTTGTATTTAATTCCGATGCAATTTCTGTGTTTCATCGTCAATAAGAAGGTCAGAGGGATACAGTAAACCTGCAGTGAAGGATCGGAATCTATAACTAGTGTCACATGAATGGTTCAAAACATAGACAGTAAGAAGAGTCAGTTTTCGTGTACCTATGTCGGCATTGTGCCTTTTGTATTCAATTCCGATGCAATTTCTGTGTTTCATCGTCAATAAGAAGGTCAGAGGGATACAGTGAACCTGAAGTCAAGCATCGGAATCTATAACTAGTGTCACTGGAATGGTTCTAAACATAGACAGTAAGAAGAGTCAGTTTTCTTGTATTTAAGTCGGCATTGTGCCTTTTGTATTTAATTCCGATGCAATTTCAGTGTTTCATCGTCAATAAGAAGGTCAGAGGGATACAGTAAACCTGAAGTGAAGCATCGGAATCTATAATTAGTGTCACATGAATGGTTCAAACATAGACAGTAAGAAGAGTCAGTTTTATTGGATTTAAATTTGCATTGTGCCTTTTTATTTAATTTCGATGCAATTTCTGTGTTTCATCGTCAATAAGATGGTCAGAGGGATACAGTAAACCTGAAGTGAAGCATCGGACTCTATAACTAGTGTCACAGGAATGGTTCAAAACATAGACAGAAAGAAGAGTCAGTTTTCTTGTACTTATGTAGGCATTGTGCCTTTTGTATTTAATTCCGATGCAAATTCTGTGTTTCATCGTCAATAGGAGGTCAGAGGGATACAGTAAACCTGAAGGTAAGCATCGGAATCTATAACTAGCGTCACTGGAAAGGTTCAAATCATAGCCAGTGCGAAGAGTCAGTTTTCTTGTACTTAAGTCGGCATTGTGCCTTTTGTATTTAATTTCGATGCAATTTCTGTGTTTCGTCGCCAATAAGAAGGTCAGAGGGATACAGTAAACCTGAAGTGAAGCATCGGAATTTATAATTAGTGTCACATGAATGGTTCAAAACATAGACAGTAACAAGAGTCAGTTTTTAATGTATTTAAATCTGCATTGTGCCTTTTGTATTTAATTTCGATGCAATTTCTGTGTTTCATCGTCAAGAAGATGGTCAGAGGGATACAGTAAACGCGAAGTGAAACATCGGACTCTATAACTAGTGTCACAGGAATGGTTCAAAGCATAGACAGTAAGAAGAGTCAGTTTTCTTGTACTTATGTCGGCATTGTGCCTTTTGTATTTAATTCCGATGCAAATTCTGTGTTTTATCGTCAATAGGAAGTCAGAGGGATACAGTAAACCTGAAGTAAAGCAACGGAATCTATAACTAGTGTCACAGGAAAAGTTCAAAAAATAGCCACCAAGAAGAGTCAGTTTTCTTGTACTTAAGTCGGCATTGTGCCTCTTGTATTTAATTCCGATGCAATTTCTGTGTTTCATCGTCAATAAGAAGGTCAGAGGAATACAGTAAACCTGAAGTGAAGCATCGGAATCCATAATTAGTGTCACATGAATGGTTCAAATCATAGAAAGTAAGCAGAGTCAGTTATCCTGTATTTAAATCAGCATTGTGCCTTTTGTATTTAATTTCGATGCATTTTCTGTGCTTCATCGTCAATAAGAAGGTCAGAGGGCTACAGTAAACCAGAAGTGAAGCATCGGTATCCATAACTAGTGTCATAGGAATGGTTTAAAACATAGACAGTAAGAAGAGTCAGTTTTCTTGTACTTAAGTCGGGATTATGCCTTTTGTATTTAATTCCGATGCAAATTCTGTGTTTCATCGTCAATAAGAAGGTCACAGGTATACAGTAAACCTGAAGTGAAGCATCAGAATCTATAACTAGTGTAACAGGAATGGTTCAAAACATAGACAGTAAGAAGAGTCAGTTTTCTTGTACTTAAGTCGGGATTATGCCTTTTGTATTTAGTTCCGATGCAAATTCTGTGTTTCATCGTCAATAAGAAGGTCACAGGTATACAGTAAACCTGAAGTGAAGCATCAGAATCTATAACTAGTGTAACAGGAATGGTTCATAACATAGACAGTAAGAAGAGTCAGTTTTATTGTACATAAGTCGGCATTGTGCCTTTTGTATTTAATTCCGATGCAATTTCTGTGTTTCATCGTCAATAAGAAGGTCAGAGGGATACTGTAAACCTGAAGTGAAGCATCGGAATCTATAACTAGTGTCACTGGAATGGGTCAAAACATAGACAGTAAGAAGTGTCAGTTATCTTGTACTTAAGTCGGCATTGTGCCTTTTGTATTTAATTCCGAAGCAATTTCTGTGTATCATCGTCAATACGAAGGTCAGAGGGATACAGTAAACCTGAAGTAAAGCATCGGAATCCATAATGAGTTTCACATGAATGGATCAAAGCATAGACAGTAAGAAGAGTCAGTTTTCTTGTACATAAGTCGGCATTGTGCCTTTTGTATTTAATTCCGATGCAATTTCTGTGTTTCATCGCCAATAAGAAGGTCAGAGGGATACAGTAAACCTGAAGTGAATCATCGGAATCTATAACTAGTGTCACAGGAATGGTTCAAAACATAGACAGTAAGAAAAGTCAGTTTTCTTGTACTTTAGTCGGCATTGTGCCTTTTGTATTTAATTCCGATGCAATTTCTGTGATTCATCGTCATTAAGAAGGTCAGAGGCATACAGTAAACCTGAAGTGAAGCATCGGAATCTATAACTAGTGTCGCAGGAACGGTTTAAACATAGACAGTAGGAAGAGTCAGTTTTCTTGTACTTAAGTCGGCATTGTGCCTTTTGTATTTAATTCCGATGCAAATTCTGTGTTTCATCATCAACAGGAGGTCAAAGGTGTACAGTAAACCTGAAGTGAAGCATCGGAATCTATAACTAGTGTCACAGGAATGGTTCAAAGCATAGACAGAAAGAAGAGTCAGTTTTCTTGTACTTAAGTCAGCATTGTGCCTTTTGTATTTAATCCGATGCAATTTCTGTGTTTCATCGTCAATAAGAAGGTCGGAGGGATATGGTAAACCTGAAGTGAAGCATCGGAATCTATAACTAGTGTCACAGGAATTGTTCAAAGCATAGACAGTAAGAAGAGTCAGTATCTTGTGTTTATGTCGGCATTGTGCCTCTTGTATTTAATTCCGATGCAATTTCTGTGTTTCATCGTCAATAAGAAGGTCAGAGGGATACAGTAAACCTGCAGTGAAGGATCGGAATCTATAACTAGTGTCACATGAATGGTTCAAAACATAGACAGTAAGAAGGGTCAGTTTTCTTGTACCTATGTCGGCATTGTGCCTTTTGTATTCAATTCCGATGCAATTTCTGTGTTTCATCGTCAATAAGAAGGTCAGAGGGATACAGTGAACCTGAAGTCAAGCATCGGAATCTATAACTAGTGTCACTGGAATGGGTCAAAACATAGACAGTAAGAAGTGTCAGTTATCTTGTACTTAAGTCGGCATTGTGCCTTTTGTATTTAATTCCGAAGCAATTTCTGTGTATCATCGTCAATACGAAGGTCAGAGGGATACAGTAAACCTGAAGTAAAGCATCGGAATCCATAATGAGTTTCACATGAATGGATCAAAGCATAGACAGTAAGAAGAGTCAGTTTTCTTGTACATAAGTCGGCATTGTGCCTTTTGTATTTAATTCCGATGCAATTTCTGTGTTTCATCGCCAATAAGAAGGTCAGAGGGATACAGTAAACCTGAAGTGAATCATCGGAATCTATAACTAGTGTCACAGGAATGGTTCAAAACATAGACAGTAAGAAAAGTCAGTTTTCTTGTACTTTAGTCGGCATTGTGCCTTTTGTATTTAATTCCGATGCAATTTCTGTGATTCATCGTCATTAAGAAGGTCAGAGGCATACAGTAAACCTGAAGTGAAGCATCGGAATCTATAACTAGTGTCGCAGGAACGGTTTAAACATAGACAGTAGGAAGAGTCAGTTTTCTTGTACTTAAGTCGGCATTGTGCCTTTTGTATTTAATTCCGATGCAAATTCTGTGTTTCATCATCAACAGGAGGTCAAAGGTGTACAGTAAACCTGAAGTGAAGCATCGGAATCTATAACTAGTGTCACAGGAATGGTTCAAAGCATAGACAGAAAGAAGAGTCAGTTTTCTTGTACTTAAGTCAGCATTGTGCCTTTTGTATTTAATCCGATGCAATTTCTGTGTTTCATCGTCAATAAGAAGGTCGGAGGGATATGGTAAACCTGAAGTGAAGCATCGGAATCTATAACTAGTGTCACAGGAATTGTTCAAAGCATAGACAGTAAGAAGAGTCAGTATCTTGTGTTTATGTCGGCATTGTGCCTCTTGTATTTAATTCCGATGCAATTTCTGTGTTTCATCGTCAATAAGAAGGTCAGAGGGATACAGTAAACCTGCAGTGAAGGATCGGAATCTATAACTAGTGTCACATGAATGGTTCAAAACATAGACAGTAAGAAGGGTCAGTTTTCTTGTACCTATGTCGGCATTGTGCCTTTTGTATTCAATTCCGATGCAATTTCTGTGTTTCATCGTCAATAAGAAGGTCAGAGGGATACAGTGAACCTGAAGTCAAGCATCGGAATCTATAACTAGTGTCACTGGAATGGTTCTAAACATAGACAGTAAGAAGAGTCAGTTTTCTTGTATTTAAGTCGGCATTGTGCCTTTTGTATTTAATTCCGATGCAATAACAGTGTTTCATCGTCAATAAGAAGGTCAGAGGGATACAGTAAACCTGAAGTGAAGCATCGGAATCTATAATTAGTGTCACATGAATGGTTCAAACATAGACAGTAAGAAGAGTCAGTTTTATTGTATTTAAATTTGCATTGTGCCTTTTTATTTAATTTCGATGCAATTTCTGTGTTTCATCGTCAATAAGATGGTCAGAGGGATACAGTAAACCTGAAGTGAAGCATCGGACTCTATAACTAGTGTCACAGGAATGGTTCAAAACATAGACAGTAAGAAGAGTCAGTTTTCTTGTACTTATGTAGGCATTGTGCCTTTTGTATTTAATTCCGATGCAAATTCTGTGTTTCATCGTCAATAGGAGGTCAGAGGGATACAGTAAACCTGAAGGTAAGCATCGGAATCTATAACTAGCGTCACTGGAAAGGTTCAAATCATAGCCAGTGCGAAGAGTCAGTTTTCTTGTACTTAAGTCGGCATTGTGCCTTTTGTATTTAATTTCGATGCAATTTCTGTGTTTCGTCGCCAATAAGAAGGTCAGAGGGATACAGTAAACCTGAAGTGAAGCATCGGAATTTATAATTAGTGTCACATGAATGGTTCAAAACATAGACAGTAACAAGAGTCAGTTTTTAATGTATTTAAATCTGTATTGTGCCTTTTGTATTTAATTTCGATGCAATTTCTGTGTTTCATCGTCACGAAGATGGTCAGAGGGATACAGTAAACGTGAAGTGAAACATCGGACTCTATAACTAGTGTCACAGGAATGGTTCAAAGCATAGACAGTAAGAAGAGTCAGTTTTCTTGTACTTATGTCGGCATTGTGCCTTTTGTATTTAATTCCGATGCAAATTCTGTGTTTCATCGTCAATAGGAAGTCAGAGGGATACAGTAAACCTGAAGTAAAGCAACGGAATCTATAACTAGTGTCACAGGAAAAGTTCAAAAAATAGCCACCAAGAAGAGTCAGTTTTCTTGTACTTAAGTCGGCATTGTGCCTCTTGTACTTAATTCCGATGCAATTTCTGTGTTTCATCGTCAATAAGAAGGTCAGAGGAATACAGTAAACCTGAAGTGAAGCATCGGAATCCATAATTAGTGTCACTTGAATGGTTCAAATCATAGAAAGTAAGCAGAGTCAGTTATCCTGTATTTAAATCAGCATTGTGCCTTTTGTATTTAATTTCGATGCATTTTCTGTGTTTCATCGTCAATAAGAAGGTCAGAGGGCTACAGTAAACCAGAAGTGAAGCATCGGTATCCATAACTAGTGTCATAGGAATGGTTTAAAACATAGACAGTAAGAAGAGTCAGTTTTCTTGTACTTAAGTCGGGATTATGCCTTTTGTATTTAATTCCGATGCAAATTCTGTGTTTCATCGTCAATAAGAAGGTCACAGGTATACAGTAAACCTGAAGTGAAGCATCAGAATCTATAACTAGTGTAACAGGAATGGTTCAAAACATAGACAGTAAGAAGAGTCAGTTTTCTTGTACTTAAGTCGGGATTATGCCTTTTGTATTTAATTCCGATGCAAATTCTGTGTTTCATCGTCAATAAGAAGGTCACAGGTATACAGTAAACCTGAAGTGAAGCATCAGAATCTATAACTAGTGTAACAGGAATGGTTCATAACATAGACAGTAAGAAGAGTCAGTTTTATTGTACATAAGTCGGCATTGTGCCTTTTGTATTTAATTCCGATGGAATTTCAGTGTTTCATCGTCAATAAGAGGGTCAGAGGGATACAGTGATCCTGAAGTGAAGCATCGGAATCTATAACTAGTATCACAGGATTGGTTCAAAGCATAGAGAGTAAGAAGAGTCAGTTTTCTTGTACTTAAGTCGGCATTGTGCCTTTTGTATTTAATTCCGATGGAATTTCAGTGTTTCATCGTCAATAGGAAGGTCAGAGGGATACAGTGAACCTGAAGTGAAGCATCGGAATCTATAACTAGTGTCACAGGATTGGTTCAAAGCATAGACAGTAAGAGGAGTCAGTTTTCTTGTACTTAAGTCGGCATTGTGCCTTTTGTATTTAATTCCGATGCAATTTCTGTGTTTCATCGTCAATAAGAAGGTCAGAGGCATACAGTAAACCTGAAGTGAAGCATCGGATTCTATAACTAGTGTCACAGGAATGGTTAGCAACATAGACAGTAAGAAGAGTCAGTTTTCTTGTACTTAAGTCGGCATTGTGCCGTTTGTATTTAATTCCGATGCAATTACAGTGTTTCATCGTCAATAAGATGGTCAGAGGGATACAGTGAACCTGAAGTGAAACATCGGAATCTATAACATGTGTCACACTAACGGTTCAAACCATAGGCAGTAAGAAGAGTCAGTTTTCTTGTACTTAAGTCGGCAGTGTGCATTTTGTTTTTAATTCCGATGCAATTTCTGTGTTTCATCGTCAATAAGAAGGTCAGAGGAATACATTAAACCTGAAGTAAAGCATCGGAATCTATAACTAGTGTCACAGGAATGGTTCAAATCATAGACAGTAAGAAGAGTCAGTTTTCCTGTACTTAGTTCGGCATTGTGCCTTTTGTATTTAATTCCGATGCAATTTCTGTGTTTCATCATCAATAAGAAGGTCAGAGGAATACAGTAAACCTGAAGTGAAGCATCGGAATCTAAAACTAGTGTCACAGAAATGGGTCAAATCATAGACAGTAAGAAGAGTCAGTTTTCCTGTACTTAGTTCGGCATTGAGCCTTTTGCATGTAATTCCGATGCAATTTCTGTGTTTCATCGTCAATAAGAAGGTCAGAGGGATACAGTAAACCTGAAGTGAAGCATCGGAATCTATAATTAGTGTCACATGAATGGTTCAAAACATAGACAGTAAGAAGAGTCAGTTTTCTTGTATTTAAATCAGCATTGTGCCTTTTGTATTTAATTTCGATGCAATTTCTGTGTTTCATCATCTATAAGAAGGTCAGAGGGATACAGTATACTTGAAGTGAAGCATCGGAATCTATATCTAGTGTCGCAGGAATGGTTCAAAACATAGACAGTAAGAATAGTCAGTTTTCTTGTACTTAAGTCGGCATTGTGCCTTTTGTATTTAATTCCGATGCAAATTCTGTGTTTCATCGTCAATAGGAGGTCAAAGATATACAGTAAACCTGAAGTGAAGCATCGGAATCTATAACTAGTGTCACAGGAATGGTTCAAAGCATAGACAGTAAGAAGAGTCAGTTTTCTTGTACTTAAGTCGGCATTGTGCCTTTTGTTTTTAATCCGATGCAATTTCTGTGTTTCATCGTCAATAAGAAGGTCGGAGGGATACGGTAAACCTGAAGTGAAGCATCGGAAACTATAACTAGTGTCACAGGAATTGTTCAAAGCATAGACAGTAAGAAGAGTCAGTTATCTTGTACTTATGTCGGCATTGTGCCTCTTGTATTTAATTCCGATGCAATTTCTGTGTTTCATCGTCAATAAGAGAGTCCGAGGGATACAGTAAACCTGCAGTGAAGCATCGGAATCTATAACTAGTGTCACATGAATGGTTCAAATCATAGACAGTAAGAAGAGTCTGTTTTCTTGTACCTATGTTGGCATTGTGCCTTTTCTATTTAATTCCGATGCAATTTCTGTGTTTCATCGTCAATAAGAAGGTCAGAGGGATACAGTAAACCTGAAGTGAAGAATCGGAATCTATAACAAGTGTCACTGGAATGGTTCAAAACATAGACAGTAAGAAGTGTCAGTTATCTTGTACATAAGTCGGCATTGTGCATTTTGTATTTAATTCCGATGCAATTTCTGTGTTTCATCGTCAATAAGAAGGTCAGAGGGATACAGTAAACCTGAAGTGAAGCATCGGAATCTATAAGTAGTGTCACAGGAATGGTTCAAAACATAGACAGTAAGAAAAGTCAGTTTTCTTGTACTTAAGTCGGCATTGTGCCTTTTGTATTTAATTCCGATGCAATTTCTGTGAATCATCGTCAATAAGAAGGTCAGAGGAATACAGTAAACCTGAAGTGAAGCATCTTAATCAATAACTAGTGTCACAGGAACGGTTTAAACATAGACAGTAAGAAGAGTCAGTTTACTTGTACTTAAGTCAGCATTATGCCTTTTCTATTTAATTCCGATGGAATTTCAGTGTTTCATCGTCAATAAGAAGGTCAGAGGGATACAGTGAAACTGAAGTGAAGCACCGGAATCTATAACTTGTGTCACAGGAATGGTTCAAATCACAGCCAGAAAGAAGAGTCAGTTTTCTTGTACTTAAGTGGGCATTGTGCCTTTTGTATTTAATTCCGATGCAATTTCTGTGTTTCATCGTCAATAAGAAGGTCAGAGGGATACAGTAAACCTGAAGTGAAGCAACGGAATCTATAATTAGTGTCAAATGAATGGTTCAAAGCATAGACAGTAGGAAGAGTCAGTTTTCTTGTATTTAAATCAGCATTGTGCCTTTTGTATTTAATTTCGATGCAATTTCTTTGTTTCATCGTCAATACGAAGGTCAGAGGGATACAGTAAACCTGAAGTGAAGCATCGGAATCTATAACTAGTGTCACAGGATTGGTTCAAAACATAGACAGTAAGAAGAGTCAGTTTTCTTGTACTTAAGTCGGCATTGTGCCTTTTGTATTTAATTCCGATGCAATTTCTGTGTTTCATCGTCAATAAGAAGGTCAGAGGGATACAGTAAACCTGAAGTAAAGCATCGGAATCTGTAATGAGTTTCACATGAATGGATCAAAACATAGACAGTAAGAAGAGTCAGTTTTCTTGTACATAAGTCGGCATTGTGCCTTTTGTGTTTAATTCCGATGCAATTTCTGTGTTTCATCGCTAATAAGAAGGTCAGAGGGATACAGTAAACCTGAAGTGAAGCATCGGAATCTATAACTAGTGTCACAGGAATGGTTCAAACCATAGACAGAAAGAGAAATCAGTTTTCTTGTACTTAAGTCGGCATTGTGCCTTTTGTATTTAATTCCGATGCAATTTCTGTGATTCATCGTCACTAAGAAGGTCAGAGGCATACAGTAAACCTGAAGTGAAGCATCGGAATCTATAACTAGTGTCGCAGGAACGGTTTAAACATAGACAGTGAGAAGAGTCAGTTTACTTGTACTTAAGTCAGCATTGTGCATTTTCTATTTAATTCCGATGGAATTTCAGTGTTTCATCGTCAATAAGGAGGTCAGAGGGATACAGTGAAACTGAAGTGAAGCATCGGAATCTATAACTAGTGTCACAGGAATGGTTCAAATCATAGCCAGTAAGAAGAGTCAGTTTTCTTGTACTTAAGTCGGCATTGTGCCTTTTGTATTTAATTCCGATGCAATTTTTTGTGTTTCATCGTCAATAAGAAGGTCAGAGGGATACAGTGAACCTGAAGTGAAGCATCGGAATCTATAACTAGTGTCACAGGATTGGTTCAAAGCATAGACAGTAAGAGGAGTCAGTTTTCTTGTACTTAAGTCGGCATTGTGCCTTTTGTATTTAATTCCGATGCAAATTCTGTGTTTCATCGTCAATAAGAAGGTCAGAGGTATACAGTAAACCTGAAGCGAAGTATCGGAACCTATAACTAGTGTCACAGGAATGGTTCAAATCATAGACAGTAAGAAGAGTCAGTTTTATTGTACTTAAGTCGGCATTGTGCCTTTTGTATTTAATGCCGAAGGAATTTCTGTGTTTCATCGTCAATAAGAATGTCAGAGGGATACAGTGAACCTGAAGTGAAGCATCGGAATCTATAACTAGTAGCACAGGATTGTTTCAAAACATAGACAGTAAGAAGAGTCAGTTTTCTTGTACTTATGTCGGCATTGTGCCTTTTGTATTTAATTCCGATGCAATTCCTGTGTATCATCGTCAATACGAAGGTCAGAGCGATACAGTAAACATGAAGTGAAGCGTCGGAATGTATAACTGGTGTCATTGGAATGGTTCAAAACGTAGACAGTAAGATTAGTCAGTTTTCTTGTACTTAAGTCGGCATTGTGCCTTTTGTATTTAATTTCGATGCAATTTGTGTGTTCCTTCGTCAATAAGAATGTCAGAGGGATACAGTAAACCTGAAGTGAAGCATTGGAATCTATAACTAGTGTCATATGAATGGTTCAAAACATAGACAGTAAGAAGAGTCAGTTTTCTTGTACTTAAGTCAGCATTGTGCCTTTTGTATTGCATTCCGATGCCATTTCTGTGTTTCATCGTCAATAAGATGGTCAGAGGTATACAGTAAACCTGAGGTGAAGCATCGGAATCTATAACTATTGTCACAGGTATGGTTCAAAGCATAGGCAGTAAGAAGAGTCAGTTTTCTTGTACTTAAGTCGGCATTGTGCCTTTTAGTATTTAATTCCGTTGCAATTTCTGTGTTTCATAGTCAGTAAGAAGGTCAGAGGGATACAGTAAACCTGAAGTGAAGCATCGGAATCTAAAACCGGTCTCACAGGAACGTTTCAAAACATAGACAGTAAGAAGAGCCAGTCTTCTTCTACTTGAGTCTGCATTGTGCCTTTTGTATTTAATTCCGATGCAATTTCTGTGTTTCATCGTCAATAAGAAGTTCAGAGGGATACAGTAAACCTGAAGTGAAGCATCGGAATCTATAACTAGTTTCACATGAATGGTTCAAATCATAGACAGTAAGAGGAGTCAGTTTACTTGTACTTAAGTCGGCATTGTGTCTTTTGTATTTAATTCCGATGCAATATCTGTGTTTCATCGTCAATAAGAATGTCAGAGGGATACAGTAAACCTGAAGTGAAACATCGAAATCTATAACTAGTGTCACAGAAATGGTTCAAAACATAGATAGTAATAAGAATCAGTTTTCATTTACTTAATCGGCATTGTGCTTTTTCTATTTAATTCCGATGCAATTTCTGTGTTTCATCGTCAATAAGAAGGTCAGAGGGATACAGTAAACCTGAAGAATCGGAATCAATAACTAGTATCACATGAATGGTTCAAAACATAGACAGTAAGAAGAGTCACTTTTCTTGTACTTAAGTCGGCATAGTACCTTTTGTTTTTAATTCCGATGCAATTTCTGTGTTTCATCGTCAGTAATAAGGTCAGAGGGATACAGTGAACCTGAAGTGAAGCATCGGAATTTATAACTAGTGTCACAGGAATGTTTCAAAACATAGACAGTAAGAAGAGTCAGTTTTCTTGTACTTAAGTCGGCATTGTGCTTTTTGTATTTAATTCCGATGCAATATCTGTGTTTCATCTCCTATAAGAAGGTCAGAGGGATACTGTAAACCAGAAGTGAAGCATCGGAATCTATAACTAGTGTTACAGAAGTGGTTCAAAACATAGACAGTCAGAAGAATCAGTTTTAATGTACTTAATCGGCATTGTGCATTTTCTATTTAATTCCGATGCGATTTCTGTGTTTCATCGTCAATAAGAAGGTCAGAGGGATACAGTAAACCTGAAGTGAAGCAACGGAATCTATAATTAGTGTCACATGAATGGTTCAAAGCATACACAGTAATAAGAGTTAGTTTTCTTGTATTTAAATCAGCATTGTGCCTTTTGTATTTAATTTCGATGCAATTTCTGTGTTTCATCGTCAATAACAAGGTCAGAGGGATACAGTAAACCTGAAGTGAAGCATCGGAATCTGTAACTAGTGTCACAGGAATGGTTCAAATCATAGACAGTAAGAAGAGTCAGTTTTCTTGTACATAAGTCGGGATTGTGCCTTTTGTATTTAATTCCGATGCAAATTCTGTGAATCATCGTCAATAAGAAGGTCAGAGGAATACAGTATACCTGAAGTGAAGCATCTTAATCAATAACTAGTGTCACAGGAACGGTTTCGACATAGATAGTAAGAAGAGTCAGTTTACTTGTACTTAAGTCAGCATTGTGCCTTTTCTATTTAATTCCGATGGAATTTCAGTGCTTCATCGTCAATAAGAAGGTCAGAGGAATACAGTGAAACTGAAGTGAAGCATCGGAATCTATAACTTGTGTCACAGGAATGGTTCAAATCATAGCCAGTAAGAACAGTCAGTTTTTTTGTACTTAAGACGGCATTGTGCCTTTTGTATTTAATTCCGATGGAATTTCAGTGTTTCATCGCCAATAAGAAGGTCCGAGGGATACAGTAAACCTTCAGTGAGGCATCGGAATCTATAACTAGTGTCACATGAATGGTTCAAATCATAGACAGTAAGAAGAGACAGTTTTCTTTTACCTATGTCTGCATTGTGCCTTTTGTATTTAGTTCCGATGCAATTTCTGTGTTTCATCGTCAATAAGAATGTCAGAGGGATACAGTAAACATGAAGTGAAGCATCGGAATCTATAACTAGTGTCACTGGAATGGTTCAAAGCATAGACAGTAAGAAGTGTCAGTTATCTTGTACTTAAGTCGGCATTGTGCCTTTTGTATTTAATTCACAAGGAATTTATGTGTTTCATCGTCAATAAGAAGGTCAGAGGGATACAGTAAACCTGAAGTAAAGCATCGGAATCTATAATGAGTTTCACATGAATGGATCAAAACATAGACAGTAAGAAGAGTCAGTTTTCTTGTACATAAGTCGGCATTGTGCCTTTTGTATTTAATTCCCATGCAATTCCTGTGTTTCATCGTCAATAAGAAGGTCAGAGGGATACAGTAAACCTGAAGTGAAGCATCGGAATCTGTAAGTAGTGTCACAGGAATGGTTCAAAACATAGACAGTAAGAAAAGTCAGTTTTCTTGTACTTAAGTCGGCATTGTGCCTTTTGTATTTAATTCCGATGCAAATTCTGTGAATCATCGTCAATAAGAAGGTCAGAGGAATACAGTATAGCTGAAGTGAAGCATCTTAATCAATAACTAGTGTCACAGGAACGGTTTAGACATAGACAGTAAGAAGAGTCAGTTTACTTGTACTTAAGTCAGCATTGTGCCTTTTCTATTTAATTCCAATGGAATTTCAGTGTTTCATCGTCAATAATAAGGTCAGAGGAATACAGTGAAACTGAAGTGAAGCATCGGAATCTATAACTTGTGTCACAGGAATGGTTCAAATCATAGCCAGTAAGAAGAGTCAGTTCTCTTGTACTTCAAACGGCATTGTGCCTTTTGTATTTAATTCCGATGCAATTTTTTGTGTTTCATCGTCAATAAGAAGGTCAGAGGAATACAGTAAACCTGAAGTGAAGCATCGGAATCTATAACTAGTGTCACAGGAATGGTTCAAATCATAGACAGTAAGAAGAGTCAGTTTTCTTGTACTTAAGTCGGGATTGTGCCTTTTGAATTTAATTCCGATGCAATTTCTGTGTTTCATCGTCAATAAGAAGGTCAGAGGGATACAGTAAACCTGAAGTGAAGCAACGGGATCTATAATTAGTGTCACATGAATGGTTCAAAGTATAGACAGTAGGAAGAGTCAGTTTTCTTGTATTTAAATCAGCATTGTGCCTTTTGTATTTAATTTCAATGCAATTTCTGTGTTTCATCGTCAATAAGAAGGTCGGAGGGATACGGTAAACCTGAAGTGAAGCATCGGAATCTACAACTAGTGTCTCAAGAATTGTTCAAAACATAGACAGTAAGAAGAGTCAGTTATCTTGTACTTATGTTGGCATTGTGCCTCTTGTATTTAATTCCGACGTAATTTCTGTGTTTCATCGTCAATAAGAAGGTCAGAGGGATACAGTAAACCTGAAGTGAAGCATCGGAATCTATAATGAGTTTCACATGAATGGATCAAAACATAGACAGTAAGAAGAGTCAGTTTTCCTGTACATAAGTCGGCATTGTGCCTTTTGTATTTAATTCCGATGCAATTTCTGTGTTTCATCGCCAATAAGAAGGTCAGAGGGATACAGTAAACCTGAAGTGAAGCATCTTAATCAATAACTAGTGTCACAGGAACGGTTTAGACATAGACAGTAAGAAGAGTCAGTTTTCTTGTACTTAAGACGGCATTGTGCCTTTTGTATTTAATTCCGATGCAATTTTTTGTGTTTCATCGTCAATAAGAAGGTCAGAGGAATACAGTAAACCTGAAGTGAAGCATCGGAATCTATAACTAGTGTCACAGGAATGGTTCAAATCATAGACAGTAAGAAGAGTCAGTTTTCTTGTACTTAAGTCGGGATTGTGCCTTTTGAATTTAATTCCGATGCAATTTCTGTGTTTCATCGTCAATAAGAAGGTCAGAGGGATACAGTAAACCTGAAGTGAAGCAACGGGATCTATAATTAGTGTCACATGAATGGTTCAAAGTATAGACAGTAGGAAGAGTCAGTTTTCTTGTATTTAAATCAGCATTGTGCCTTTTGTATTTAATTTCGATGCAATTTCTGTGTTTCATCGTCAATAAGAAGGTCGGAGGGATACGGTAAACCTGAAGTGAAGCATCGGAATCTACAACTAGTGTCTCAAGAATTGTTCAAAACATAGACAGTAAGAAGAGTCAGTTATCTTGTACTTATGTCGGCATTGTGCCTCTTGTATTTAATTCCGATGTAATTTCTGTGTTTCATCGTCAATAAGAAGGTCAGAGGGATACAGTAAACCTGAAGTGAAGCATCGGAATCTATAATGAGTTTCACATGAATGGATCAAAACATAGACAGTAAGAAGAGTCAGTTTTCTTGTACATAAGTCGGCATTGTGCCTTTTGTATTTAATTCCGATGCAATTTCTGTGTTTCATCGCCAATAAGAAGGTCAGAGGGATACAGTAAACCTGAAGTGAAGCATCTTAATCAATAACTAGTGTCACAGGAACGGTTTAGACATAGACAGTAAGAAGAGTCAGTTTACTTGTACTTAAGTCAGCATTGTGCCTTTTCTATTTAATTCCGATGGAATTTCAGTGTTTCATCGTCAATAAGAAGGTCAGAGGAATACAGTGAAACTGAAGTGAAGCATCGGAATCTATAACTTGTGTCACAGGAATGGTTCAAATCATAGCCAGTAAGAAGAGTCAGTTTTCTTGTACTTAAGACGGCATTGTGCCTTTTGTATTTAATTCCGATGGAATTTCAGTGTTTCATCGCCAATAAGAAGGTCCGAGGGATACAGTAAACCTTCAGTGAAGCATCGGAATCTATAACTAGTGTCACATGAATGGTTCAAATCATAGACAGTAAGAAGAGACAGTTTTCTTGTACCTATGTCGGCATTGTGCCTTTTGTATTTAATTCCGATGCAATTTCTGTGTTTCATCGTCAATAAGAATGTCAGAGGGATACAGTAAACATGAAGTGAAGCATCGGAATCTATAACTAGTGTCACTGGAATGGTTCAAAGCATAGACAGTAAGAAGTGTCAGTTATCTTGTACTTAAGTCGGCATTATGCCTTTTGTATTTAATTCACAAGGAATTTATGAGTTTCATCGTCAATAAGAAGGTCAGAGGGATACAGTAAACCTGAAGTAAAGCATCGGAATCTATAATGAGTTTCACATGAATGGATCAAAACATAGGCAGTAAGAAGAGTCAGTTTCATTGTACTTAAGTCGGCATTGTGCCTTTTGTATTTAATTCCCATGCAATTCCTGTGTTTCATCGTCAATAAGTAGGTCAGAGGGATACAGTAAACCTGAAGTGAAGCATCGGAATCTGTAAGTAGTGTCACAGGAATGGTTCAAAACATAGACAGTAAGAAAAGTCAGTTTTCTTGTACTTAAGTCGGCATTGTGCCTTTTGTATTTAATTCCGATGCAAATTCTGTGAATCATCGTCAATAAGAAGGTCAGAGGAATACAGTATACCTGAAGTGAAGCATCTTAATCAATAACTAGTGTCACAGGAACGGTTTAGACATAGACAGTAAGAAGAGTCAGTTTACTTGTACTTAAGTCAGCATTGTGCCTTTTCTATTTAATTCCGATGGAATTTCAGTGTTTCATCGTCAATAAGAAGGTCAGAGGAATACAGTGAAACTGAAGTGAAGCGTCGGAATCTATAACTTGTGTCACAGGAATGGTTCAAATCATAGCCAGGAAGAAGAGTCAGTTTTCTTGTACTTAAGACGGCATTGTGCCTTTTGTATTTAATTCCGATGCAATTTTTTGTGTTTCATCGTCAATAAGAAGGTCAGAGGAATACAGTAAACCTGAAGTGAAGCATCGGAATCTATAACTAGTGTCACAGGAATGGTTCAAATCATAGACAGTAAGAAGAGTCAGTTTTCTTGTACTTAAGTCGGGATTGTGCCTTTTGAATTTAATTCCGATGCAATTTCTGTGTTTCATCGTCAATAAGAAGGTCAGAGGGATACAGTAAACCTGAAGTGAAGCAACGGGATCTATAATTAGTGTCACATGAATGGTTCAAAGTATAGACAGTAGGACGAGTCAGTTTTCTTGTATTTAAATCAGCATTGTGCCTTTTGTATTTAATTTCGATGCAATTTCTGTGTTTCATCGTCAATAAGAAGGTCGGAGGGATACGGTAAACCTGAAGTGAAGCATCGGAATCTATAACTAGTGTCTCATTAATTGTTCAAAACAAGACAGTAAGAAGAGTCAGTTATCTTGTACTTATGTCTGCATTGTGCCTCTTGTATTTAATTCCGATGCAATTTCTGTGTTTCATCGTCAATAAGAAGGTCAGAGGGATACAGTAAACCTGAAGTGAAGCATCGGAATCTATAATGAGTTTCACATGAATGGATCAAAACATAGACAGTAAGAAGAGTCAGTTTTCTTGTACATAAGTCGGCATTGTGCCTTTTGTATTTAATTCCGATGCAATTTCTGTGTTTCATCGCCAATAAGAAGGTCAGAGGGATACAGTAAACCTGAAGTGAAGCATCGGAATCTATAACTAGTGTCACAGAAATGATTCAACTCATAGACAGTAAGAAAAGTCAGTTTTCTTGTACTTAAGTCGGCATTGTGCCTTTTGTATTTAATTCCGATGCAATTTCTGTGTTTCATCGTCAATAAGAAGGTCAGAGGGATACAGTAAACCTGAAGTGAAACATCGGAATCTATAACTACTGTCACTGGAATGGTTCAAAACATAGACAGTAAGAAGTGTCAGTTATCTTGCACTTAAGTCGGCATTGTGCGTTTTGTATTTAATTCCGAAGCAATTTCTGTGTTTCATCGTCAATAAGAAGGTCAGAGGGATACAGTAAACCTGAAGTACAGCGTCGGAATCTATAATGAGTTTCACATCAATGGATCAAAACATAGACAGTAAGAAGAGTCAGTTTTCTTGTACATAAGTCGGCATTGTGCCTTTTGAATTTAATTCCGATGCAATTTCTGTGTTTCATCGCCAATAAGAAGGTCAGAGGGATACAGTAAACCTGAAGTGAATCATCGGAATCTATAACTAGTGTCACAGGAAGGGTTCAAAGCATAGACAGTAAGAAAAGTCAGTTTTCTTGTACTTAAGTCGGCATTGTGCCTTTTGTATTTAATTCCGATGCAATTTCTGTGATTCATCGTCACTAAGAAGGTCAGAGGCATACAGTAAACCTGAAGTGAAGCATCGGAATCTATAACTAGTGTCGCTGGAACGGTTTAAATATAGACAGTGAGAAGAGTCAGTTTACTTGTACTTAAGTCAGCATTGTGCCTTTTCTATTTAATTCCGATGGAATTTCAGTGTTTCATCGTCAGAAAGAAGGTCAGAGAAATACAGTGAAACTGAAGTGAGGTATCGGAATCTACAACTAGTGTCACAGGAATGGTTCAAATCATAGCCAGTAAGAAGAGTCAGTTTTCTTGTACTTAAGTCGGCATTGTGCCTTTTTTATTTAATTCCGATGCAATTTTTTGTGTTTCATCGTCAATAAGAAGGTCAGAGGAAGACAGTAAACCTGAAGTGAAGCATCGGAATCTATAACTAGTGTCACAGGAATGGTTCAAATCATAGACAGTAAGAAGAGTCAGTTTTCTTGTACCTAAGTCGGCATTGTGCCTTTTGAATTTTGTTCCGATGCAATTTCTGTGTTTCATCGTCAATAAGAAGGTCAGAGGGATACAGTTAACCTGAAGTGAAGCAACGCAATCTATAATTAGTGTCACATGAATGGTTCAAAGCATACACAGTAAGAAGAGTCAGTTTTCATGTATTTAAATCAGCATTGTGTCTTTTGTATTTAATTTCGATGCAATTTCTGTGCTTCATCGTCAATAAGAAGGTCAGAGGGATACAGTAAACCTGAAGTGAAACATCGGAATCTGTAACTAGTGTCACAGGAATGGTTCAAAACATAGACAGAAAGAAGAGTCAGTTTTCTTGTACTTAAGTCGGGATTGTGCCTTTTGTATTTAATTCCGATGCACATTCTGTGTTTCATCGTCAATAAGAAGGTCAGAGGGATACAGTGAACCTGAAGTGAAGCATCGGAATTTATAACTAGTGTCACAGGAATGGTTCAAAACATAGACAGTAAGAAGAGTCAGTTTTCTTGTTCTTAAGTCAGCATTGTGCCTTTTGTATTGTATTCCGATGCAATTTCTGTGTTTCATCGTCAATAAGATGGTCAGAGGTATACAGTAAACCTGAGGTGAAGCATCGGAATCTATAACTAGTGTCACAGGTATGGTTCAAAGCATAGGCATTAAGAAGAGTCAGTTTTCTTGTACTTAAGTCGGCGTTGTGCCTTTTAGAATTTAATTCCGATGCAATTTCTGTGTTTCATAGTCAGTAAGAAGGTCAGAGGGATACAGTAAACCTGAAGTGAAGCATCGGAATCTAAAACCGGTCTCACAGGAAAGTTTCAAAACATAAAAGGTAAGAAGAGCCAGTCTTCTTCTACTTGAGTCTGCATTGTGCCTTTTGTATTTAATTCCCATGCAATTTCTGTGTTTAATCGTCAATAAGAGGTTCAGAGGGATACAGTAAACCTGAAGTGAAGCACCGGAATCTATAACTAGTTTCACATGAATGGTTCAAAACATAGACAGTAAGAGGAGTAAGTTTACTTGTACTTAAGTCGGCATTGTGCCTTTTGTATTTAATTCCGATGCAATATCTGTGTTTCATCGTCAATAGGAAGGTCAGAGGGATACAGTAAACGTGAAGTGAAACAACGAAATCTATAACTAGTGTCACAGAAATGGTTCACAACATAGATAGTAATAAGAATCAGTTTTCATTTACTTAATCGGCATTGTGCTTTTTCTATTTAATTCCGATGCAATTTCTGTGTTTCATCGTCAATAAGAAGGTCAGAGGTATACAGTAAACCTGAAGCATCGGAATCTGTAACTAGTGTCACATGAATGGTTCATAACATAGACAGTAAGAAGAGTCAGTTTTCTTGTACTTAAGTCGGCATAGTACCTTTTGTTTTTAATTCCGATGCAATTTCTGTGTTTCATCGTCAATAAGAAGGTCAGACGGATACAGTGAACCTGAAGTGAAGCATCGGAATTTATAACTAGTGTCACAGGAATGGTTCAAAACATAGACAGTAAGAAGAGTCAGATTTCTTGTACTTAAGTCGGCATTGTGCTTTTTGTATTTAATTCCGATGCAATATCTGTGTTTCATCTCCAATAAGAAGGTCAGAGGGATACAGTAAACCAGAAGTGAAGCATCGGAATCTATAACTAGTGTTACAGAAGTGGTTCAAAACATAGTCAGTCAGAAGAATCAGTCTTAATGTACTTAATCGGCATTGTGCCTTTTCTATTTAATTCCGAAGCGATTTCTGTGTTTCATCGTCAATAAGAACGTCAGAGGGATACAGTAACCCTGAAGTGAAGCATCGGCATCTATAACTAGTGTCACAGGAATGGTTCAAAACACAGACAATAAGAAGAGCCAGTCTTCTTGTACTTGAGTTGGCATTGTGCATTTTGTATTTAATTCCGATGCAATTTCTGTGTTTCGTCATCAATAAGAGGCTCAGTGGGATACAGTAAACCTGAAGTGAAGCATCGGAATCTGTAACTAGTGTCACAGAAATGGTTCAGAACATAGACAGTAAGAAGAATCTGTTCTCATGTACTTAAGTCGGCATTGTGCTTTTGTATTTAATTCCGACGCAATTTCTGTGTTTCATCGTCAATAAGAAGATCAGAGGGATCCAGTAAACCAGAAGTGTAGCATCGGAATCCATTACTAGTGTCACAGGAATGGTTCAAAACATAGACAGTAGGAAGAGTCAGTTCTCTTGTACTTAGGTCGGCATTGTGCTTTTGTATTTAATTCCGATGCAATTTCTGTGTTTCATCGTCAATAAGAATGTCAGAGGCATACAGTAACCCCGAAGTGAAGCATCGGAATCTATAACTAGTGTCGCAGGAACGGTTTAAACATAGACAGTAAGAAGAGTTAGTTTACTTGCACTTAAGTCAGCATTGTGCCTTTTCTATTTAATTCCGACGGAATTTCAGTGTTTCATCGTCAATAAGAAGGTCAGAGGGATACACTGAAACTGAAGTGAAGCACCGGAATCTATAACTAGTGTCACAGGAATGGTTCAAATCATAGCCAGTAAGAAGAGTCAGTTTTCTTGTACTTAAGTCGGCATTGTGCCTTTTGTATTTAATTCCGATGCAATTTTTTGTGTTTCATCGTCAATAAGAAGGTCAGAGGAAGAAGGTAAACCTGAAGTGAAGCATCGGAATCTATAACTAGTGTACCAGGAATGGTTCAAATCATAGGCAGTAAGAAGAGTCAGTTTTCTTGTACTTAAGTCGGCATTGTGCCTTTTGAATTTAATTCCGATGCAATTTCTGTGTTTCATCGTCAATAAGAAGGTCAGAGGGATACAGTAAACCTGAAGTGAAGCAACGGAATCTATAATTAGTGTCACATGAATGGTTCAAAGCATACACAGTAAGAAGAGTCAGTTTTCTTGTATTTAAATCAGCATTGTGCCTTTTGTATTTAATTTCGATGCAATTTCTGTGTTTCATCGTCAATAAGAAGGTCAGAGGGATACAGTAAACCTGAATTGAAGCGTCGGAATCTGTAACTAGTGTCACAGGAATGGTTCAAAACATGGACAGTAAGAAGAGTCAGTTTTCTTGTACTTAAGTCGGGATTGTGCCTTTTGTATATAATTCCGATTCAAATTCTGTCTTTCATCGTCAATAAGAAGGTCAGAGGTATACAGTAAACCTGAAGTGAAGCATAGGAACCTATAACTAGTGTCACAGGAATGGTTCAAAACATAGACAGTAAGAAGAGTCAGTTTTATTGTACTTAAGTCGGCATTGTGCCTTTAGTATTTAATTCCGATGGAATTTCAGTGTTTCATCGTCAATAAGAAGGTCAGAGAAATACAGTGAACCTGAAGTGAAGCATCGGAATCCATAACTAGTGACATAGGATTGGTTCATAACATAGACAGTAAGAAGAGTAAGTTTTCTTGTACTTTAGTCGGCATTGTGCCTTTTGTATTTAATTCCGATGCAATTTCAGTGTTGCATCGTCAATACGAAGGTCAGAGCGATACAGTAAACATGAAATGAAGCGTCGGAATGTATAACTGGTGTCATTGGAATGGTTCAAAACGTAGACAGTAAGAGGAGTCAGTTTTCTTGTACTTAAGTCGGCATTGTGCCTTTTGTATTTAATTTCGATGCAATTTCTGTGTTCCTTCGTCAATAAGAAGGTCAGAGGGATACAGTAAACCTGAAGTGAAGCATCGGAATCTATAACTAGTGTCACATGAATGGTTCAAAACATAGACAGTAAGAAGAGTCAGTTTTCTTGTACTTAAGTCAGCATTGTGCCTTTTGTATTGCATTCCGCTGCAATTTCTGTGTTTCATCGTCAATAAGATGGTCAGAGGTATACAGTAAACCTGAGGTGAAGCATCGGAATCTATAACTAGTGTCACAGGTATGGTTCAAATCATAGGCAGTAAGAACAGTCAGTTTTCTTGCACTTAAGTCGGCATTGTGCCTTTTAGTATTTAATTCCGATGCAATTTCTGTGTTTCATAGTCAGTTAGAAGGTCAGAGGGATACAGTAAACCTGAAGTGAAGCATCGGAATCTAAAACCGGTCTCACAGGAAAGTTTCAAAACATAGACAGTAAGAAGAGTCAGTATTCTTGTACTTAATTCGGGATTGTGCCTTTTGTATATAATTCCGCTGCAAATTCTGTCTTTCATCGTCAATAAGAATGTCAGAGGGATACAGTAAACATGAAGTGAAGCATCGGAATCTATAACTAGTGTCACAGGAATGGTTCAAATCGTAGACAGTAAGAAGAGTCAGTTTTCTTGTACTTAAGTCGGGATTGTGCCTTTTGAATTTAATTCCGATGCAATTTCTGTGTTTCATCGTCAATAAGAAGGTCAGAGGGATACAGTAAACCTGAAGTGAAGCAACGGGATCTATAATTAGTGTCACGACAATGGTTCAAAGTATAGACAGTAGGAAGAGTCAGTTTTCTTGTATTTAAATCAGCATTGTGCCTTTTGTATTTAATTTCGATGCAATTTCTGTGTTTCATCGTCAATAAGAAGGTCAGAGGGATACAGTGAACCTGAAGTGAAGCATCGGAATCTATAACTAGTGTCACAGGATTGGTTCAAAACATAGACAGTAAGAAGAGTCAGTTTTCTTGTACTTAAGTCGGCATTGTGCCTTTTGTATTTAATTCCGATGCAATTTCTGTGTTCCTTCGTCAATAAGAATGTCAGAGGGATACAGTAAACCTGAAGTGAAGCATCGGAATCTATAACTAGTGTCACATGAATGGTTCAAAACATAGACTGTAAGAAGAGTCAGTTTTCTTGTACTTAAGTCGGCATTGTGCCTTTTTTATTTTATTCCGATGTTATTTCTGTGTTTCGTCGTCAATAAGATGGTCAGAGGGATACAGTAAACCTAAAGTGAAGCATCGGAATCTATAACTAGTGTCACAGGTATGGTTCAAAACATAGACAGTAAGAAGAGTCAGTTTTCTTGTACTTAAGTCGGCATTGTGCCTTTTGTATTTTATCCGATGCAATTTCTGTGTTTCATCGTCAATAAGAAGGTCGGAGGGATACAGTGAAACTGAAGTGAAGCATCGGAATCTATAACTTGTGTCACAGAAATGGTTCAAATCATAGCCAGTAAGAAGAGTCAGTTTTCTTGTACTTAAGACGGCATTGTGCCTTTTGTATTTAGTTCCGATGCAATTTTTTGTGTTTCATCGTCAATAAGAAGGTCAGAGGAATACAGTATACCTGAAGTGAAGCATCTTAAGCAATAACTAGTGTCACAGGAGCGGTTTAGACATAGACAGTAAGAAGAGTCAGTTTACTTGTACTTAAGTCAGCATTGTGCCTTTTCTATTTAATTCCGATGGAATTTCAGTGTTTCATCGTCAATAAGAAGGTCAGAGGAATACAGTGAAACTGAAGTGAAGCATCGGAATCTATAACTTGTGTCACAGAAATGGTTCAAATCATAGCCAGTAAGAAGAGTCAGTTTTCTTGTACTTAAGACGGCATTGTGCCTTTTGTTTTTAGTTCCGATGCAATTTTTTGTGGTTCATCGTCAATAAGAAGGTCAGAGGAATACAGTAAACCTGAAGTGAAGCATCGGAATCTATAACTAGTGTCACAGGAATGGTTCAAATCGTAGACAGTAAGAAGAGTCAGTTTTCTTGTACTTAAGTCGGGATTGTGCCTTTTGAATTTAATTCCGATGCAATTTCTGTGTTTCATCGTCAATAAGAACGTCAGAGGGATACAGTAAACCTGAAGTGAAGCAACGGGATCTATAATTAGTGTCACAACAATGGTTCAAAGTATAGACAGTAGGAAGAGTCAGTTTTCTTGTATTTAAATCAGCATTGTGCCTTTTGTATTTAATTTCGATGCAATTTCTGTGTTTCATCGTCAATAAGAAGGTCAGAGGGATACAGTGAACCTGAAGTGAAGCATCAGAATCTATAACTAGTGTCACAGGATAGGTTCAAAACATAGACAGTAAGAAGAGTCAGTTTTCTTGTACTTAAGTCGGCATTGTGCCTTTTGTATTTAATTCCGATGCAATTTCTGTGTTCCTTCGTCAATAAGAATGTCAGAGGGATCCAGTAAACCTGAAGTGAAGCATCGGAATCTATAAGTAGTGTCACAGGTATGGTTCAAAACATAGACAGTAAGAAGAGTCAGTTTTCTTGTACTTAAGTCGGCATTGTGCCTTTTGTATTTAATCCGATGCAATTTCTGTGTTTCATCGTCAATAAGAAGGTCGGAGGGATACGGTAAACCTGAAGTGAAGAATCGGAATCTATAACTAGTGTCACAGGAATTGTTCAAATCATAGACAGTAAGAAAAGTCAGTTTTCTTGTACTTATGTCGGCATTGTGCCTTTTGTATTTAATTCCGATGCAATTTCTGTGTTTCATCGTCAATAAGAAGGTCAGAGGGATACAGTAAACCTGAAGTGAAACATCGGAATCTATAACTAGTGTCACTGGAATGGTTCAAAACATAGACAGTAAGAAGTGTCAGTTATCTTGTACTTAAGTCGGCATTGTGCCTTTTGTATTTAATTCCGAAGCAATTTCTGTGTTTCGTCGTCAATAAGAAGGTCAGAGGGATACAGTAAACCTGAAGTAAAGCATCGGAATCTATAATGAGTTTCACATGAATGGATCAAAACATAGACAGTAAGAAGGGTCAGTTTCCTTGTACATAAGTCGGCATTGTGCCTTTTGTATTAAATTCCGATGCAATTTCTATGTTTCATCGCCAATAAGAAGGTCAGAGGGATACAGTAAACCTGAAGTGAAGCATCGGAATCTATAACTAGTGTCACAGGAAGGGTTCAAAACATAGACAGTAAGAAAAGTCAGTTTTCTTGTACTTAAGTCGGCATTGTGCCTTTTGTATTTAATTCCGATGCAATTTCTGTGATTCATCGTCACTAAGAAGGTCAGAGGCATACAGTAAACCTGAAGTGAAGCATCGGAATCTATAACTAGTGTCGCTGGAACGGTTTAAACATAGACAGTGAGAAGTGTCAGTTTACTTGTACTTAAGTGAGCATTGTGCCTTTTCTATTTAATTCCGATGGAATTTCAGTGTTTCATCGTCAATAAGAAGGTCAGAGGGATACAGTGAAACTGAAGTGAGGTATCGGAATCTATAACTAGTGTCACAGGAATGGTTCAAATCATAGCCAGTAAGAAGAGTCAGTTTCCTTGTACATAAGTCGGCATTGTGCCTTTTGTATTAAATTCCGATGCAATTTCTGTGTTTCATCGCCAATAAGAAGGTCAGAGGGATACAGTAAACCTGAAGTGAAGCATCGGAATCTATAACTAGTGTCACAGGAATGGTTCAAATCATAGACAGTAAGAAGAGTGAGTTTTCTTGTACTTAAGTCGGCATTGTGCCTTTTGAATTTAATTCCGATGCAATTTCTGTGTTTCATCGTCAATAAGAAGGTCAGAGGGATACAGTAAACCTGAAGTGAAGCAACGGAATCTATAATTAGTGTCACATGAATGGTTCAAAGCATACACAGGAAGAAGAGTCAGTTTTCTTGTATTTAAATCAGCATTGTGCCTTTTGTATTTAATTTCGATGCAATTTCTGTGTTTCATCGCCAATAAGAAGGTCAGAGGGATACAGTAAACCTGAAGTGAAGCATCGGAATCTGTAACTAGTGTCACAGGAATGGTTCAAAACATAGACAGTAAGAAGAGTCAGTTTTCTTGTACTTAAGTCGGCATTGTGCCTTTTGTATTTAATTCCGATGCAAATTCTGTGCTTCATCGTCAATAAGAAGGTCAGAGGGATACAGTGAACCTGAAGTGAAGCATCGGAATTTATGACTAGTGTCACAGGAATGGTTCAAAACATAGACAGTAAGAAGAGTCAGTTTTCTTGTTCTTAAGTCAACATTGTGCCTTTTGTATTGTATTCCGATGCAATTTCTGTGTTTCATCGTCAATAAGATGGTCAGAGGTATACAGTAAACCTGAGGTGAAGCTTCGGAATCTATAACTAGTGTCACAGGTATGGTTCAAAGCATAGGCAGTAAGAAGAGTCAGTTTTCTTGTACTTAAGTCGGCATTGTGCCTTTTAGTATTTAATTCCGATGCAATTTCTGTGTTTCATAGTCAGTAAGAAGGTCAGAGGCATACAGTAAACCTGAAGTGAAGCATCGGAATCTAAAACCGGTCTCACAGGAAAGTTTCAAAACATAGACAGTAAGAAGAGCCAGTCTTCTTCTACTTGAGTCTGCATTGTGCCTTTTGTATTTAATTCCGATGCAATTTCTGTGTTTAATCGTCAATAAGAGGTTCAGAGGGATACAGTAAACCTGAAGTGAAGCATCGGAATCTATAACTAGTTTCACATGAATGGTTGAAGACATAGACAGTAAGAGGAGTAAGTTTACTTGTACTTAAGTCGGCATTGTGCCTTTTGTATTTAATTTCGATGCAATATCTGTGTTTCATCGCTAATAGGAAGGTCAGAGGGATACAGTAAACCTGAAGTGAAACAACGAAATCTATAACTAGTGTCACAGAAATGGTTCAAAACATAGATAGTAATAAGAATCAGTTTTCATTTACTTAATCGGCATTGTCCTTTTTCTATTTAATTCCGATGCAATTTCTGTGTTTCATCGTCAATAAGAAGGTCAGAGGTATACAGTAAACCTGAAGCATCGGAATCTATAACTAGTGTCACATGAATGGTTCATAACATGGACAGTAAGAAGAGTCAGTTTTCTTGTACTTAAGTCGGCATAGTACCTTTTGTTTTTAATTCCGATGCAATTTCTGTGTTTCATCGTCAATAAGAAGGTCAGAGGGATACAGTGAACCTGAAGTGAAGCATCGGAATTTATAACTAGTGTCACAGGAATGGCTCAAAACATAGACAGTAAGAAGAGTCAGTTTTCTTGTACTTAAGTCGGCATTGTGCTTTTTGTATTTAATTCCGATGCAATATCTGTGTTTCATCTCCAATAAGAAGGTCAGAGGGATACAGTAAACCACAAGTGAAGCATCGGAATCTATAACTAGTGTTACAGAAGTGGTTCAAAACATAGACAGTCAGAAGAATCAGTTTTTATTGTACTTAATCGGCATTGTGCCTTTTCTATTTAATTCCGAAGCGATTTCTGTGTTTCATCGTCAATAACAAGGTCAGAGGGATACAGTAAACCTGAAGTGAAGCATCGGCATCTATAACTAGTGTCACAGGAATGGTTCAAAACACAGACGATAAGAAGAGCCAGTCTTCTTGTACTTGAGTTGGCATTGTGCATTTTGTATTTAATTCCGATGCAATTTCTGTGTTTCGTCATCAATAAGAGGGTCAGTGGGATACAGTAAACCTGAAGTGAAGCATCGGAATCTGTAACTAGTGTCACAGAAATGGTTCAGAACATATACAGTAAGAAGAATCTGTTCTCATGTACTTAAGTCGGCATTGTGCCTTTGTATTTAATTCCGATGCAATTTCTGTGTTTCATCGTCAATAAGAAGATCAGAGGGATCCAGTAAACCAGAAGTGTAGCATCGGAATCCATTACTAGTGTCATAGGAATGGTTCAAAACATAGACAGTAGGAAGAGTCAGTTCTCTTGTACTTAGGTCGGCATGGTGCTTTTGTATTTAATTCCGATGCAATTTCTGTGTTTCATCGTCAATAAGAAGGTCAGAGGCATACAGTAACCCTGAAGTGAAGCATCGGAATCTATAACTAGTGTCGCAGGAACGGTTTAAACAAAGACAGTAAGAAGAGTTAGTTTACTTGCACTTAAGTCAGCATTGTGCCTTTTCTATTTAATTCCGACGGAATTTCAGTGTTTCATCGTCAATAAGAAGGTCAGAGGTATACAGTGAAACTGAAGTGAAGCACCGGAATCTATAACTAGTGTCACAGGAATGGTTCAAATCATAACCAGTAAGAAGAGTCAGTTTTCTTGTACTTAAGTCGGCATTGTGCCTTTTGAATTTAATTCCGATGCAATTTCTGTGTTTCATCGTCAATAAGAAGGTCAGAGGGATACAGTAAACCTGAAGTGAAGCAACGGAATCTATAATTAGTGTCACATGAATGGTTCAAAGCATACACAGTAAGAAGAGTCAGTTTTCTTGTATTTAAATCAGCATTGTGCCTTTTGTATTTAATTTCGATGCAATTTCTGTGTTTCATCGTCAATAAGAAGGTCAGAGGGATACAGTAAACCTGAATTGAAGCGTCGGAATCTGTAACTAGTGTCACAGGAATGGTTCAAAACATAGACAGTAAGAAGAGTCAGTTTTCTTGTACTTAAGTCGGGATTGTGCCTTTTGTATATAATTCCGATGCAAATTCTGTCTTTCATCGTCAATAAGGAGGTCAGAGGTATACAGTAAACCTGAAGTGAAGCATAGGAACCTATAACTAGTGTCACAGGAGTGGTTCAAAACATAGACAGTAAGAAGAGTCAGTTTTATTGTACTTAAGTCGGCATTGTGCCTTTAGTATTTAATTCCGATGGAATTTCAGTGTTTCATCGTCAATAAGAAGGTCAGAGAAATACAGTGAACCTGAAGTGAAGCATCGGAATCCATAACTAGTGTCACAGGATTGGTTCAAAACATAGACAGTAAGAAGAGTCAGTTTTCTTGTACTTTGGTCGGCATTGTGCCTTTTGTATTTAATTCCGATGCAATTTCAGAGTTGCATCGTCAATACGAAGGTCAGAGCGATACAGTAAACATGAAATGAAGCGTTGGAATGTATAACTGGCGTCATTGGAATGGTTCAAAACGTAGACAGTAAGAGGAGTCAGTTTTCTTGTACTTAAGTCGGCATTGTGCCTTTTGTATTTAATTTCGATGCAATTTCTGTGTTCCTTCGTCAATAAGAAGGTCAGAGGGATACAGTAAACCTGAAGTGAAGCATCGGAATCTATAACTAGTGTCACATGAATGGTTCAAAACATAGACAGTAAGAAGAGTCAGTTTTCTTGTACTTAAGTCAGCATTGTGCCTTTTGTATTGCATTTCGATGCAATTTCTGTGTTTCATCGTCAATAAGAAGTTCAGAGGGATACAGTAAACCTGAAGTGAAGCATCGGAATCTATTACTAGTGTCACAGGAATGGTTCAAAACACAGACAGTAAGAAAAACCAGTTTTCCAGTACTTGAGATGAAATTAAGCATTTTGTATTTAATTCCGATGCAATTTCTGTGTTTCATCATCAATAAGAAGGTCAGTGGGATACAGTAAACCTGACGTGAAGCATCGGAATCTATAACTAGTGTCACATGAATGTTTCAAAACATAGACAGTAAGTACAGTCAGTTTTCTTGTACTTCAGTCGGCATTGTACCTTTTGTATTTAATTCCGATGCAATTCCTGTGTTTCATCGTCAATAAGAAGGTCAGAGGGATGCAGTAAACCTGAAGCATCGGAATCTATAACTAGTGTCACAGGAATTGTTCAAAACATAGACAGAAAGAAGAGTCAGTTTTCTTGTACTTAAGTCGGCATTGTGCCTCTTGAATTTAATTCCGATGCAATTTCTGTGTTTCATCGTCAATAAGAAGGTCAGAGGGATACAGTAAACCTGAAGCATCGGAATCTATAACTAGTGTCACATGAATGGTTCAAAACATAGACAGTAAGAAGAGTCAGTTTTCTTGTACTTAAGTCGGCATAGTACCTTTTGTTTTTAATTCCGATGCAATTTCTGTGTTTCATCGTCAGTAAGAAGGTCAGAGGGATACAGTGAACCTGAAGTGAAGCATCGGAATTTATAACTAGTGTCACAGGAATGGATCAAAACATAGACAGTAAGAAGAGTCAGTTTTCTTGTACTTAAGTCGGCATTGTGCTTTTTGTATTTAATTCCGATGCAATATCTGTGTTTCATCTCCAATAAGAAGGTCAGATGGATACAGTAAACCAGAAATGAAGCATCGGAACCTATAACTAGTGTTACAGAAGTGGTTCAAAACATAGACAGTCAGAAGAATCAGTTTTAATATACTTAATCGGCATTGTGCCTTTTCTATTTAATTCCGATGCGTTTTCTGTGTTTCATCGTCAATAAGAAGGTCAGAGGGATACAGTAAACCTGAAGTGAAGCATTGGCATCTATAATTAGTGTCACAGGAATGGTTCAAAACACAGACAATAAGAAGAGCCAGTCTTCTTGTAATTGAGTTGGCATTGTGAATTTTGTATTTAATTCCGATGCAATTTCTTTGTTTCGTCATCAATAAGAAGTTCAGTGGGATACAGTAAATCTGAAGTGAAGCATCGGAATCTGTAACTAGTGTCACAGAAATGGTTCAGAACATAGACAGTAAGAAGAATCAGTTCTCATGTACTTAAGCCGGCATTGTGCTTTTGTATTTAATTCCGATGCAATTTCTGTGTTTCATCGTCAATAAGAAGGTCAGAGGGATCCAGTAAACCAGAAGTGTAGCATCGGAATCCATTACTAGTGTCACAGGAATGGTTCAAAACATAGACAGTAGGAAGAGTCAGTTCTCTTGTACTTAGGTCGGCATTGTGCATTTGTATTTAATTCCGATGCAATTTCTGTGTTTCATCGTCAATAAGAAGGTCAGAGTGACACAGTAAACCTGAAGTGAAGCATCGGAATCTATAACTAGTGTCACGGGAATGATTCAAAACATAGAGAGTAAGAAGAGTCAGTTTTCTTGTACTTAAGTCGGCATTGCGCCTTTTCTATTTAATTCCGATGCAATTTCTGTGTTTCATCGTCAATAACAAGGTCAGAGGGATGCAGTAAACCTGAAGTGAAGCATTGGAATCTGTAACTAGTGTCACAGGAATGGTTCAAACATAGACAGTAAGAAGAGCCAGTCTTCTTGTACTTGAGTCGGCATTGTGCCTATGTATATAATTCCGAAGCAATTTCTGTGTTTCATCGTCAATAAGACTGTCAGAGGGATACAGTAAACCCGAAGTGAAGCATCGGAATCTATAACTAGTGTCACAGGAATGGTTCAAAGCATAGACAGTAGGAAGAGCCAGTCTTCTTGTCCTTGATTCGGCATTGTGCCTTTTGTCTTTAATTAAGATGCAATTTCTGTGTTTCATCGTCAATAAGATGGTCAGAGGGATACAGCAAACCTGAAGTGAAGCATCGGAACCTATAACTAGTGTCACATGAATGGTTCAAAGCATAGACAGTAAGAAGAGTCAGTTTTCTTGTACTTAAGTCGGCATAGTACCTTTTGCTTTTAATTCCGATGCAATTCCTGTGTTTCATCGTCAATAAGAAGGTCAGAGGGATACAGTAAACCTGAAGTGAAGCATCGGAGTCTATAAGTAGTGTCACAGGAATCGTTCAAAACATAGACAGTAAAAAGAGTCAGTTTTCTTGTACTTCAGTCGGCATTGTGCCTTTTGTATTTTATTCCGATGCAATATCTGTGTTTCATCGTCAATAAGAAGGTCAGAGGGATACAGTAAACCGGAAGTGATGCATCGGAATCCATAACTAGTGTCACAGGAATGGTTCAGACATAGACAGTAAGAAGAGTCAGTTTTCTTGTATTTAAGTGGGCATTGTGCCTTTTGTATTTAGTTCCGATACAATTTCTGGGTTTCATCGTCACTAAGAAGGTCAGAGGTATACAGTAAACCTGAAGTGAAGCATCGGAATCTATAACTAGTCTCACAGGAATGGTTCAAAACATAGACAGTAAGAAGAGTCAGTTTTCTTGTACTTAAATCGGCATTGTACCTTTTGTATTTAATTCCGATGCAATTTCTGTATTTCATCGTCAATAAGAAGGTCAGAGGGATACAGTAAAGCTGAAGTGAAGCTTCGGAATCTAAAACCGGTCTCACAGAAAAGTTTCAAAGCATAGACAGTAAGAAGAGCCCGTCTGCTTGTACTTGAGTCGGCATTGTGCCTTTTGTATTTAATTCCGATGCAATTTCTGTGTTTCATCGTCAATAAGAAGGTCAGAGGGATACAGTGAACCTGAAGTGAAGCATCGGAATTTATAACTAGTGTCACATGCATGGTTCAAAACATAGACAGTAAGATGAGTCAGTTTCCTTGTACTTAAGTCGGCATTGTGCCTTTTGTATTTAATTCCGATGCAATATCTGTGTTTCATCTCCAATAAGAAGGTCAGAGGGATACAGTAAACAAGAAGTGAAGCATCGGAATCTGTAACTAGTGTTACAGAAGTGGTTCAAAACATAGACAGTCACAAGAGTCACTTTTCTTGTACTTAAGTCGGCATTGTGCCTTTTGTATTAAATTCGGATGCAATTTCTGTGTTTCATCGTCAATAGGAAGGTCAGACGGATACAATAAACCAGAAGTGAAGATTCGGAATCTATAACTAGTGTCACAGGAATGGTTCAAAACATAAACAGTAAGGAGAGTCAGTCTTCTTGTACTTAAGTTGGTATTGTGCCTATTCTATTTAATTCCGATGCAATATCCGTGTTTCATCGTCAATAAGAAGGTCCAAGGGATACAGTAAACCTGAAGAGAAGCATCGGAATCTATAACTAGTGTCACAGGAATGGTTCAAACATAGTCAGTAAGAAGCGTCAGTCCTCTTCTACTTAAGACGGCATTGTGCCTTTTCTATTTAATTCTGATGCAATTTCTGTGTTTCATCATCAATATGAAGGTCCAAGGGATACAGTAAACATGGAGTGAAGCACCGGAATCTATAACTAGTGTCACAGGAATGGTTTGAAACATGGACTGTAAGAAGAGTCAGTCTTCTGGTACTTTAGTCGGCATTGTGCCTTTTGTATTTAACTCCGATGCAATTTCTGTGTTTCATCGTCAATAAGAAGGTCCAAGGGATACAGTAAACCTGGAGTGAAGCATCGGAATCTATACCTAGTGTCACAGGAATGGTTCAAGTCATAAACAGTAAGAAGAGTCAGTCTTCTTGTACTTTGGTCGGCATTGTGCCTTTTGCATTTAATTCCGATGCAATTTCAGTGTTGCATCGTCAATACGAAGGTCAGAGCGATACAGTAAACATGAAATGAAGCGTTGGAATGTATAACTGGTGTCATTGGAATGGTTCAAAACGTAGACAGTAAGAGGAGTCAGTTTTCTTGTACTTAAGTCGGCATTGTGCATTTTGTATTTAATTTCGATGCAATTTCTGTGTTCCTTCGTCAATAAGAAGGTCAGAGGGATACAGTAAACCTGAAGTGAAGCATCGGAATCTATAACTAGTGCCACATGAATGGTTCAAAACATAGACAGTAAGAAGAGTCAGTTTTCTTGTACTTAAGTCAGCATTGTGCCTTTTGTATTCCATTCCGATGCAATTTCTGTGTTTCATCGTCAATAAGATGGTCAGAGGTATACAGCAAACCTGAGGTAAAGCATCGGAATCTATAACTAGTGTCACAGGTATGGTTCAAAACATAGGCAGTAAGAAGAGTCAGTCGGCATTGTGCCGTTTAGTATTTAATTCCGATGCAATTTCTGTTTTTCATAGTCAGTAAGAAGGTCAGAGGGATACAGTAAACCTGATGTGAAGCATCGGAATCTAAAACCGGCCTCACAGGAAAGTTTCAAAACATAGACAGTAAGAAGAGCCAGTCTTCTTCTACTTGAGTCTGCATTGTCCCTTTTGTATTTAATTGCGATGCAATTTCTGTGTTTCATAGTCAATAAGAAGATCAGAGGGATACAGTAAACCTGAAGTGAAGCATCGGAATCTATAACTAGTTTCACATGAATGGTTCAAAACATAGACAGTAAGAGGAGTCTGTTTACTTGTACTTAAGTCGGCATTGTGCCTTTTGGATTTAATTCCGATGCAATATCTGTGTATCATCGTCAATAAGAAGGTCAGAGGGATACAGTAAACCTGAAGTGAAACATCGAAATCTATAACTAGTGTCACAGAAATGGTTCAAAACATAGATAGTAATAAGAATCAGTTTTCATTTACTTAATCGGCATTGTGTTTTTCTATTTAATTCCGATGCAATTTCTGTGTTTCATCGTCAATAAGAAGTTCAGAGGGATACAGTAAACCTGAAGTGAAGCATCGGAATCTATTACTAGTGTCACAGGAATGGTTCAAAACACAGACAGTAAGAAAAACCAGTTTTCCAGAACTTGAGATGGAATTAAGCATTTTGTATTTAATTCCGATGCAATTTCTGTGTTTCATCATCAATAAGAAGGTCAGTGGGATACAGTAAACCTGACGTGAAGCATCGGAATCTATAACTAGTGTCACATGAATGTTTCAAAACATAGACAGTAAGTACAGTCAGTTTTCTTGTACTTCAGTCGGCATTGTACCTTTTGTATTTAATTCCGATGCAATTCCTGTGTTTCATCGTCAATAAGAAGGTCAGAGGGATGCAGTAAACCTGAAGCATCGGAATCTATAACTAGTGTCACAGGAATTGTTCAAAACATAGACAGAAAGAAGAGTCAGTTTTCTTGTACTTAAGTCGGCATTGTGCCTCTTGAATTTAATTCCGATGCAATTTCTGTGTTTCATCGTCAATAAGAAGGTCAGAGGGATACAGTAAACCTGAAGCATCGGAATCTATAACTAGTGTCACATGAATGGTTCAAAACATAGACAGTAAGAAGAGTCAGTTTTCTTGTACTTAAGTCAGCATTGTGCCTTTTGTATTGCATTCCGATGCAATTTCTGTGTTTCATCGTCAATAAGATGGTCAGAGGTATACAGTAAACCTGAGGTAAAGCATCGGAATTTATAACTAGTGTCACAGGAATGGATCAAAACATAGACAGTAAGAAGAGTCAGTTTTCTTGTACTTAAGTCGGCATTGTGCTTTTTGTATTTAATTCCGATGCAATATCTGTGTTTCATCTCCAATAAGAAGGTCAGATGGATACAGTAAACCAGAAATGAAGCATCGGAATCTATAACAAGTGTTACAGAAGTGGTTCAAAACATAGACAGTCAGAAGAATCAGTTTTAATGTACTTAATCGGCATTGTGCCTCTTCTATTTAATTCCGATGCGTTTTCTGTGTTTCATCGTCAATAAGAAGGTCAGAGGGATACAGTAAACCTGAAGTGAAGCATTGGCATCTATAATTAGGGTCACAGGAATGGTTCAAAACACAGACAATAAGAAGAGCCAGTCTTCTTGTACTTGAGTTGGCATTGTGAATTTTGTATTTAATTCCGATGCAATTTCTTTGTTTCGTCATCAATAAGAAGTTCAGTGGGATACAGTAAATCTGAAGTGAAGCATCGGAATCTGTAACTAGTGTCACAGAAATGGTTCAGAACATAGACAGTAAGAAGAATCAGTTCTCATGTACTTAAGCCGGCATTGTGCTTTTGTATTTAATTCCGATGCAATTTCTGTGTTTCATCGTCAATAAGAAGGTCAGAGGGATCCAGTAAACCAGAAGTGTAGCATCGGAATCCATTACTAGTGTCACAGGAATGGTTCAAAACATAGACAGTAGGAAGAGTCAGTTCTCTTGTACTTAGGTCGGCATTGTGCTTTTGTATTTAATTCCGATGCAATTTCTGTGTTTCATCGTCAATAAGAAGGTCAGAGTGACACAGTAAACCTGAAGTGAAGCATCGGAATCTATAACTAGTGTCACGGGAATGATTCAAAACATAGAGAGTAAGAAGAGTCAGTTTTCTTGTACTTAAGTCGGCATTGCGCCTTTTCTATTTAATTCCCATGCAATTTCTGTGTTTCATCGTCAATAACAAGGTCAGAGGGATGCAGTAAACCTGAAGTGAAGCATCGGAATCTGTAACTAGTGTCACAGGAATTTCAAAACATAGACAGTAGGAAGAGCCAGTCTTCTTGTCCTTGATTCGGCATTGTGCCTTTTGTCTTTAATTAAGATGCAATTTCTGTGTTTCATCGTCAATAAGATGGTCAGAGGGATACAGCAAACCTGAAGTGAAGCATCGGAACCTATAACTAGTGTCACATGAATGGTTCAAAGCATAGACAGTAAGAAGAGTCAGTTTTCTTGTACTTAAGTCGGCATAGTACCTTTTGCTTTTAATTCCGATGCAATTCCTGTGTTTCATCGTCAATAAGAAGGTCAGAGGGATACAGTAAACCTGAAGTGAAGCATCGGAGTCTATAAGTAGTGTCACAGGAATCGTTCAAAACATAGACAGTAAGAAGAGTCAGTTTTCTTGTACTTCAGTCGGCATTGTGCCTTTTGTATTTTATTCCGATGCAATATCTGTGTTTCATCGTCAATAAGAAGGTCAGAGGGATACAGTAAACCGGAAGTGATGCATCGGAATCCATAACTAGTGTCACAGGAATGGTTCAGACATAGACAGTAAGAAGAGTCAGTTTTCTTGTATTTAAGTGGGCATTGTGCCTTTTGTATTTAGTTCCGATACAATTTCTGTGTTTCATCGTCACTAAGAAGGTCAGAGGTATACAGTAAACCTGAAGTGAAGCATCGGAATCTATAACTTGTCTCACAGGAATGATTCAAAGCATAGACAGTAAGAAGAGTCAGTTTTCTTGTACTTAAGTCGGCATTGTACCTTTTGTATTTAATTCCGATGCAATTTCTGTATTTCATCGTCAATAAGAAGGTCAGAGGGATACAGTAAACCTGAAGTGAAGCTTCGGAATCTAAAACCGGTCTCACAGAAAAGTTTCAAAGCATAGACAGTAAGAAGAGCCCGTCCGCTTGTACTTGAGTCGGCATTGTGCCTTTTGTATTTAATTCCGATGCAATTTCTGTGTTTCATCGTCAATAAGAAGGTCAGAGGGATACAGTGAACCTGAAGTGAAGCATCGGAATTTATAACTAGTGTCACATGCATGGTTCAAAACATAGACAGTAAGATGAGTCAGTTTTCTTGTACTTAAGTCGGCATTGTGCCTTTTGTATTTAATTCCGATGCAATATCTGTGTTTCATCTCCAATAAGAAGGTCAGAGGGATACAGTAAACAAGAAGTGATGCATCGGAATCAGTAACTAGTGTTACAGAAGTGGTTCAAAACATAGACAGTCACAAGAGTCAGTTTTCTTGTACATAAGTCGGCATTGTGCCTTTTGTATTAAATTCGGATGCAATTTCTGTGTTTCATCGTCAATAGGAAGGTCAGACGGATACAATAAACCTGAAGTGAAGATTCGGAATCTATAACTAGTGTCACAGGAATGGTTCAAAACATAAACAGTAAGGAGAGTCAGTCTTCTTGTACTTAAGTTGGTATTGTGCCTATTCTATTTAATTCCGATGCAATATCCGTGTTTCATCGTCAATAAGAGGGTCCAAGGGATACAGTAAACCTGAAGAGAAGCATCGGAATCTATAACTAGTGTCACAGGAATGGTTCAAACATAGTCAGTAAGAAGCGTCAGTCCTCTTCTACTTAAGTCGGCATTGTGCCTTTTCTATTTAATTCTGATGCAATTTCTGTGTTTCATCATCAATATGAAGGTCCAAGGGATGCAGTAAACATGGAATGAAGCACCGGAATCTGTAACTAGTGTCACAGGAATGGTTTGAAACATGGACTGTAAGAAGAGTCAGTCTTCTGGTACTTTAGTCGGCATTGTGCCTTTTGTATTTAACTCCGATGCAATTTCTATGTTTCATCGTCAATAAGAAGGTCCAAGGGATACAGTAAACCTGGAGTGAAGCATCGGAATCTATACCTAGTGTCACAGGAATGGTTCAAGTCATAAACAGTAAGAAGAGTCAGTCTTCTTGTACTTAAGTCGGCTTTGTGCCTTTTCTATTTAATTCCGCTGCAATATCTGTAATTCATCGTCAATAAGAAGGTCCAAGGGATACAGTAAACCTGAAGTGAAGCATCGGAATCTATAACTAGTGTCACAGGAAAGGTTCAAAACATAGCCAGTAAGAAGAGTCAGTTTTCTTGTACTTAAGTCGGCATTGTGCCTTTTGTATTTAATTCCGATGCAATTTCTGTGTTTCATCGTCAATAAGAAGGTCAGAGGAATACAGTAAACCTGAAGTGAAGCATCGGAATCTATAACTAGTGTCACAGGAATGGTTCAAAACATAGACAGTAAGAAGAGTCAGATTTCTTGTACTTAAGTCGGCATTGTGAATTTTGTATTTAATTCCGATGCAATTTCTGTGTTTCATCGTCAATAAGACTGTCAGAGGGATACAGTAAACCCGAAGTAAAGCATCGGAATCTATAACTAGTGTCACAGGAATGGTTCAAAACATAGACAGTAGGAAGAGCCAGTCTTCTTGTCCTTGATTCGGCATTGTGCCTTTTGTCTTTAATTAAGATGCAATTTCTGTGTTTCATCGTCAATAAGATGGTCAGAGGGATACAGCAAACCTGAAGTGAAGCATCGGAACCTATAACTAGTGTCACATGAATGGTTCAAAGCATAGACAGTAAGAAGAGTCAGTTTTCTTGTACTTAAGTCGGCATAGTACCTTTTGCTTTTAATTCCGATGCAATTCCTGTGTTTCATCGTCAATAAGAAGGTCAGAGGGATACGGTAAACCTGCAGTGAAGCATCGGAGTCTATAAGTAGTGTCACAGGAATCGTTCAAAACATAGACAGTAAGAAGAGTCAGTTTTCTTGTACTTCAGTCGGCATTGTGCCTTTTGCATTTTATTCCGATGCAATATCTGTGTTTCATCGTCAATAAGAAGGTCAGAGGGATACAGTAAACCGGAAGTGATGCATCGGAATCCATAACTAGTGTCACAGGAATGGTTCAGACATAGACAGTAAGAAGAGTCAGTTTTCTTGTATTTAAGTGGGCATTGTGCCTTTTGTATTTAGTTCCGATACAATTTCTGTGTTTCATCGTCACTAAGAATGTCAGAGGTATACAGTAAACCTGAAGTGAAGCATCGGAATCTATAACTAGTCTCACAGGAATGGTTCAAAACATAGACAGTAAGAAGAGTCAGTTTTCTTGTACTTAAGTCGGCATTGTACCTTTTGTATTTAATTCCGATGCAATTTCTGTATTTCATCGTCAATAAGAAGGTCAGAGGGATACAGTGAACCTGAAGTGAAGCATCGGAATTTATAACTAGTGTCACATGCATGGTTCAAAGCATAGACAGTAAGAATAGTCAGGTTTCTTGTACTTAAGTCGGCATTGTGCCTTTTGTATTTAATTCCGATGCAATATCTGTGTTTCATCTTCTATAAGAAGGTCAGAGGGATACAGTAAACCTGAAGTGAAGGTTCGGAATCTAAAACCGGTCTCACAGAAAAGTTTCAAAGCATAGACAGTAAGAAGAGTCCGTCCGCTTGTACTTGAGTCGGCATTGTGCCTTTTGTATTTAATTCCGATGCAATTTCTGTGTTTCATCGTCAATAAGAAGGTCAGAGGGATACAGTGAACCTGAAGTGAAGCATCGGAATTTATAACTAGTGTCACATGCATGGTTCAAAACATAGACAGTAAGATGAGTCAGTTTTCTTGTACTTAAGTCGGCATTGTGCCTTTTGTATTTAATTCCGATGCAATATCTGTGTTTCATCTCCAATAAGAAGGTCAGAGGGATACAGTAAACAAGAAGTGAAGCATCGGAATCTGTAACTAGTGTTACAGAAGTGGTTCAAAACATAGACAGTCACAAGAGTCAGTTTTCTTGTACATAAGTCGGCATTGTGCCTTTTGTATTAAATTCGGATGCAATTTCTGTGTTTCATCGTCAATAGGAAGGTCAGACGGATACAATAAACCTAAAGTGAAGATTCGGAATCTATAACTAGTGTCACAGGAATGGTTCAAAACATAAACAGTAAGGAGAGTCAGTCTTCTTGTACTTAAGTTGGTATTGTGCCTATTCTATTTAATTCCGATGCAATATCCGTGTTTCATCGTCAATAAGAAGGTCCAAGGGATACAGTAAACCTGAAGAGAAGCATCGGAATCTATAACTAGTGTCACAGGAATGGTTCAAACATAGTCAGTAAGAAGCGTCAGTCCTCTTCTACTTAAGTCGGCATTGTGCCTTTTCTATTTAATTCTGATGCAATTTCTGTGTTTCATCATCAATATGAAGGTCCAAGGGATGCAGTAAACATGGAGTGAAGCACCGGAATCTATAACTAGTGTCACAGGAATGGTTTGAAGCATGGACTGTAAGAAGAGTCAGTCTTCTGGTACTTTAGTCGGCATTGTGCCTTTTGTATTTAACTCCGATGCAATTTCTATGTTTCATCGTCAATAAGAACTTCCAAGGGATACAGTAAACCTGGAGTAAAGCATCGGAATCTATACCTAGTGTCACAGGAATGGTTCAAGCCATAAACAGTAAGAAGAGTCAGTCTTCTTGTACTTAAGTCGGCATTGTGCCTTTTCTATTTAATTCCGCTGCAATATCTGTAATTCATCGTCAATAAGAAGGTCCAAGGGATACAGTAAACCTGAAGTGAAGCATCGGAATCTATAACTAGTGTCACAGGAAAGGTTCAAAACATAGCCAGTAAGAAGAGTCAGTTTTCTTGTACTTAAGTCGGCATTGTGCCTTTTATATTTAATTCCGATGCAATTTCTGTGTTTCATCGTCAATAAGAAGGTGAGAGGAATACAGTAAACCTGAAGTGAAGCATCGGAATCTATAACTAGTGTCACAGGGATGGTTCAAAACATAGACAGTAAGAAGAGTCAGATTTCTTGTACTTAAGTCGGCATTGTGAATTTTGTATTTAATTCCGATGCAATTTCTGTGTTTCATCGTCAATAAGAAGGTCAGAGGGATACAGTAAACCTGAAGTGAAGCATCGGAATCCATAACTAGTGTCATAGGAATGGTTCAAAACATAGACAGGTAGAAGAGTCAGTTATCTTGTACTTAAGTCGGTATTATGCCTATTGTATTTAATTCCGATGCAATTTCCGTGTTTCATCGTCAATAAGAAGGTCCAAGTGATACAGTAAACCTGAAGTGAAGCATCGGAATGTATAACTAGTGTCACAGGAATGGTTCAAAACATAGACAGTAAGAAGAGTTAGTCTTTTTGTACTTAAGTCGGCATTGTGCCTTTTGTGTTAAATTCCGATACAATTTCTGTGTTTCATCGTCAATAAGAAGGTCCAAGGGATACAGTAAACCTGAAGTGAAGCATCGGAATCTATAACTAGTGTCACAGGAATGGTTCAAAGCATAGACAGAAAGAAGAGTCAGTCTTCTTGTATATAAGTCGGCATTGTGCCTTTTGTATTTAATTCCGATGCAATTTCTGTGTTTCATCGTCAATAAGAAGATCAGAGGGATACAGTAAACCTGAAGTGAAGCATCGGAATCTATAACTAGTGTCACAGGAATGGTTCAAAACATTGACAGTGGGAAGAGTCAGTCTTCTTGTACTTAAGTCGGCATTGTGCCTTTTGTATTTAATTCCGATGCAACTTCTGTGTTTCATCGTCAATAAGAAGGTCAGAGGGATACAGTAAACCTGAAGTGAAACATCGAAATCTATAACTAGTGTCACAGAAATGGTTCAAAACATAGATAGTAATAAGAATCAGTTTTCATTTACTTAATCGGCATTGTGCTTTTTCTATTAAATTCCGATGCAATTTCTGTGTTTCATCTTCAATCAGAATGTCCAAGGGATACAGTAAATCTGAAGTGAAGCATCGGAATGTATAACTAGTGTCACAGGAATGGTTCAAAACATAGACAGTAAGAAGAATCAGTCTTCTTGTACTTAAGTCGGTATTGTGCCTTTTCTATTTAATTCCGATGCAATTTCTGTGTTCCATCGTCACTAAGAAGGTCCAAGGGATACAGTAAACCTGAAGTGAAGCATCGGAATCGATAACTAGTGTCACAAGAATGGTTCAAAGCATAGTCAGTAAGACGAGTCAGTCTTTTTGTACTTAAGTCGGCATTGTGCCTTTTGTGTTTAATTCCGATGCAATTTCTGTGTTTCATCGTCAATAAGAAGGTCCAAGGGATACTGTAAACCTGACGTGAAGCATCGGAATCTATAACTAGTGTCACAGGAATGGTTCAAATCTTAGACAGTAAGAAGAGTCAGTCTTCTTGTATATAAGTCGGCACTGTGCCTTTTGTATTTAATTCCGATGCAATTTCTGTGCTTCATCGTCAATAAGAAGATCAGAGGGATACAGTAAACCTGAAGTGAAGCATCCGAATCTATAACTAGTGTCACAGGAATGGTTCAAAACATTGACAGTAGGAAGAGTCAGTCTTCTTGTACTTAAGTCGGCATCGTGCCTTTTGCATTTAATTCCGATGCAATTTCTGTGTTTCATCGTCAATAAGAAGGTCCAAGGGATACAGTTAAACTGAAGTGAAGCATCGGAATCTATAACTAGTGCCCCAGGAATGGTTCAAAACATAGACAGTAAGAAGTGTCAGTCTTTTTGTACTTAAGTCGGTATTGTGCCTTTTGTGTTTAATTCCGATGCAATTTCTGTGTTTCATCGTCAATAAGACGGTCCAAGGGATACTGTAAACCTGAAGTGACGCATCGGAATCTATAACTAGTGTCACAGGAATGGTTCAAAACATAGACAGTAAGAAGAGTCAGTGTTCTTGTATATAAGTCGACATTGTGCCTTTTGTATTTAATTCCGATGCAATTTCTGTGTTTCATCGTCAATAAGAAGATCGGAGGGATACAGTAAACCTGAAGTGAAGCATCGGAATCCATAACTAGTGTCACAGGAATGGTTCAAAAGATGGACAGTAAGAAGGGTCAGTCGTCTTGTACTTAAGTCGGCATTGTGCCTTTTGTGTTTAATTCCAATGCAATTTCTGTGTTTCATCGTCAATAAGAAGGTCCAAGGGATACAGTAAACCTGAAGTGAAGCATCGGAATCTATAACTAGTGTCACAGGAATGGTTCAAAACATAGACAGTAAGAAGGGTCAGTCTTCTTGTATATAAGTCGGCATTGTGCCTTTTGTATTTAATTCCGATGCAATTTCTGTGTTTCATCGTCAATAAGAAGATCAGAGGGATACAGTATACCTGAAGTGAAGCATCGGAATCTATAACTAGTGTCACAGGAATGGTTCAAAGCATAGTCAGTAAGAAGAGTCAGTCTTTTTGTACTTAAGTCGACATTGTGCCTTTTGTGTTTAATTCCGATTCAATTTGTGTGTTTCATCGTCAATAAGAAGCTCCAAGGGATACTGTAAACCTGAAGTGACGCATCGGAATCTATAACTAGTGTCACAGGAATGGTTCAAAACATAGTCAGTAAGAAGAGTCAGTCTTTTTGTACTTAAGTCGGCATTGTGCCTTTTGTATTTAATTCCGATGCAATTTCTGTGTTTCATCGTCAATAAGAAGGTCCAAGGGATACAGTAAACCTGAAGTGAAGCATCGGAATCTATAACTAGTTTCACAGGAATGGTTCAAAACATAGACAGTAAGAAGAGTTAGTCTTCTTGTATATAAGTCGGCCATGTGCCTTTTGTATTTCATTTCGATGCAATTTCTGTGTTTCATCGTTAATAAAAATGTCAGAGGGATACAGTAAACCTGAAGTGAAGCATCGGAATGTATAACTAGTGTCACAGGAATGGTTCAAACATAGTAAGTAAGAAGAGTCAGTCCTTTTGTACTTAAGTTGGCATTGGGCCTTTTTTGTTTAATTCCGATGCAATTTGTGTGTTTCATCTTCAATAAGAAGGTCCGAGGGATACAGTAAACCTGAAGTGAAGCATCGGAATGTATAACTAGTGTCACAGGAATGGTTCAAAACATAGTCAGTAAGACGTGTCAGTCTTCTTGTCCTTAAGTCGGCTTTGTGCCTTTTGTATTTAATCCCGATGCAATTTCTGTGTTTCATCGTCAATAAGAAGGTCCAAGGGATACAGTAAACCTGAAATGAATCATCGGAATCTATAACTAGTGTCACAGGAATGGTTCAATACATAGTCAGTAAGAAGAGTCAGTCTTTTTGTACTTAAGTCGGCATTGTGCCTTTTGTATTTAAATCCGATGCAATTTCTGTGTTTCATCGTCAATAAGAAGATCAGAGGGATACAGTAAACCTGAAGTAAAGCATCGGAATCTATAACTAGTGTCACAGGAATGGTTCAAAACATAGTCAGTAAGAAGAGTCAGTCTTTTTGTACTTAAGTCGGCATTGTGCATTTTGTGTTTAATTCCGATGCAATTTCTGTGCTTCGTCGTCAATAAGAAGATCAGAGGGATACAGTAAACCTGAAGTGAAGCATCGGAATCTATAACTAGTGTCACAGGAATGGTTCAAAGCATAGTCAGTAAGAAGAGTCAGTCTTTTTGTACTTATGTCGGCATTGTGCCTTTTGTATTTAATTCCGATGCAATTTCTGTGTTTCATCGTCAATGAGAAGATCAGAGGGATACAGTAAACCTGAAGTGAAGCATCGGAATCTATAACTAGTGTCACAGGAATGGTTCAAACATAGTCAGTAAGAAGAGTTAGTCTTTTTGTACTTAAGTCGGCATTGTGCCTTTTGTATTTAATTCGGATGCAATTTCTATGTTTTATCGTCAATAGGAAGATCAGAGGGATACAGTAAACCTGAAGTGAAGCATCGGAATCTATAACTAGTGTCACAGGAATGGTTCAAAACATAGTCAGTAAGAAGAGTCAGTCTTTCAGTACTTAAGTCGGCATTGTGCCTTTTGTGTTTAATTCCGATGCAAATTGTTTGTTTCATCGTCAATACGAAGGTCCAAGGGATACAGTAAACATGAAGTGAAGCATCGGAATCTATAACAAGTGTCACAGGAATGGTTCAAAACATAGTCAGTAAGAAGTGTCAGTCTTCTTGTCCTAAAGTCGGCATTGTGAATTTTGTATTTAATCCCGATGCAATTTCTGTGTTTCATCGTCAATAAGAAGGTCCAAGGGATACAGTAAACCTGAAGTGAAGCATCGGAATCTATAACTAGTGTCACAGGAATGGTTCAAAACATTGACAGTGGGAAGAGTCAGTCTTCTTGTACTTAAGTCGGCATTGTGCCTTTTGTGTTAAATTCCGATGCAATTTCTGTGTTTCATCGTCAATAAGACGGTCCAAGGGATACAGTAAACCTGTAGTGAATCATCGGAATGTATAACTAGTGTCACAGGAATGGTTCAAAACATAGTCAGTAAGAAGTGTCAGTCTTCTTGTCCTTAAGTCGGCATTGTGAATTTTGTATTTAATCCCGATGCAATTTCTGTGTTTCATCGTCAATAAGAAGGTCCAAGGGATACAGTAAACCTGAAGTGAAGCATCGGAATCTATAACTAGTGTCACAGGAATGGTTCAAAACATTGACAGTGGGAAGAGTCAGTCTTCTTGTACTTAAGTCGGCATTGTGCCTTTTGTATTTAATTCCGATGCAACTTCTGTGTTTCATCGTCAATAAGAAGGTCAGAGGGATACAGTAAACCTGAAGTGAAACATCGAAAACTATAACTAGTGTCACAGAAATGGTTCAAAACATAGATAGTAAAAAGAATCAGTTTTCATTTACTTAATCGGCATTGTGCTTTTTCTATTTAATTCCGATGCAATTTCTGTGTTTCATCTTCAATCAGAATGTCCAAGGGATACAGTAAACCTGAAGTGAAGCATCGGAATGTATAACTAGTGTCACAGGAATGGTTCAAAACATAGACAGTAAGAAGAATCAGTCTTCTTGTACTTAAGTCGGTATTGTGCCTTTTCTATTTAATTCCGATGCAATTTCTGTGTTCCATCGTCACTAAGAAGGTCCAAGGGATACAGTAAACCTGAAGTGAAGCATCGGAATCGATAACTAGTGTCACAGGATTGGTTCAAAGCATAGTCAGTAAGACGAGTCAGTCTTTTTGTACTTAAGTCGGCATTGTGCCTTTTGTGTTTAATTCCGATGCAATTTCTGTGTTTCATCGTCAATAAGAAGGTCCAAGGGATACTGTAAACCTGACGTGAAGCATCGGAATCTATAACTAGTGTCACAGGAATGGTTCAAATCTTAGACAGTAAGAAGAGTCAGTCTTCTTGTATATAAGTCGGCATTGTGCCTTTTGTATTTAATTCCGATGCAATTTCTGTGCTTCATCGTCAATAAGAAGATCAGAGGGATACAGTAAACCTGAAGTGAAGCATCCGAATCTATAACTATTGTCACAGGAATGGTTCAAAACATTGACAGTAGGAAGAGTCAGTCTTCTTGTACTTAACTCGGCATCGTGCCTTTTGTATTTAATTCCGATGCAATTTCTGTGTTTCATCGTCAATAAGAAGGTCCAAGGGATACAGTTAAACTGAAGTGAAGCATCGGAATCTATAACTAGTGCCCCAGGAATGGTTCAAAACATAGACAGTAAGAAGAGTCAGTCTTTTTGTACTTAAGTCGGTATTGTGCCTTTTGTGTTTAATTCCGATGCAATTTCTGTGTTTCATCGTCAATAAGACGGTCCAAGGGATACAGTAAACCTGAAGTGAAGCATCGGAATGTATAACTAGTGTCACAGGAATGGTTCAAAACATAGACAGTAAGAAGAGTCAGTCTTCTTGTATATAAGTCGGCATTGTGCCTTTTGTATTTAATTCCGATGCAATTTCTGTGTTTCATCGTCAATAAGAAGATCAGAGGGATACAGTAAACCTGAAGTGACGCATCGGAATCTATAACTAGTGTCACAGGAATGGTTCAAACATAGTCACTAAGAAGAGTCTGTCTTTTTGTACTTAAGTCGGCATTGTGCCTTTTTGTGTTTTATTCCGATGCAATTTGTGTGTTTCATCGTCAATAAGAAGGTCCAAGGGATACAGTAATCCTGAAGTGAAGCATCGGAATCTATAACTAGTGTCACAGGAATGGTTCAAAGCATAGACAGTAAGAAGAGTCAGTGTTCTTGTATATAAGTCGACATTGTGCCTTTTGTATTTAATTCCGATGCAATTTCTGTCTTTCATCGTCAATAAGAAGATCAGAAGGATACAGTATACCTGAAGTGAAGCATCGGAATCTATAACTAGTGTCACAGGAATGGTTCAAACATAGTCACTAAGAAGAGTCTGTCTTTTTGTACTTAAGTCGGCATTGTGCCTTTTTGTGTTTTATTCCGATGCAATTTGTGTGTTTCATCGTCAATAAGAAGGTCCAAGGGATACAGTAAACCTGAAGTGAAGCATCGGAATCTATGACTAGTGTCACAGGAATGGTTCAAAACATAGACAGTAAGAAGGGTGAGTCTTCTTGCATATAAGTCGGCATTGTGCCTTTTGTATTTAATTCCGATGCAATTTCTGTGTTTCATCGTCAATAAGAAGATCAGAAGGATACAGTATACCTGAAGTGAAGCATCGGAATCTATAACTAGTGTCACAGGAATGGTTCAAAACATAGTCAGTAAGAAGAGTCAGTCTTTTTGTACTTAAGTCGACATTGTGCCTTTTGTGTTTAATTCCGATTCAATTTGTGTGTTTCATCGTCAATAAGAAGCTCCAAGGGATACTGTAAACCTGAAGTGACGCATCGGAATCTATAACTAGTGTCACAGGAATGGTTCAAAACATAGTCAGTAAGAAGAGTCAGTCTTTTTGTACTTAAGTCGGCATTGTGCCTTTTGTATTTAATTCCGATGCAATTTCTGTGTTTCATCGTCAATAAGAAGGTCCAAGGGATACAGTAAACCTGAAGTGAAGCATCGGAATCTATAACTAGTTTCACAGGAATGGTTCAAAACATAGACAGTAAGAAGAGTTAGTCTTCTTGTATATAAGCCGGCCATGTGCCTTTTGTATTTCATTTCGATGCAATTTCTGTGTTTCATCGTTAATAAAAATGTCAGAGGGATACAGTAAACCTGAAGTGAAGCATCGGAATGTATAACTAGTGTCACAGGAATGGTTCAAACATAGTAAGTAAGAAGAGTCAGTCCTTTTGTACTTAAGTTGGCATTGGGCCTTTTTTGTTTAATTCCGATGCAATTTGTGTGTTTCATCTTCAATAAGAAGGTCCAAGGGATACAGTAAACCTGAAGTGAAGCATCGGAATGTATAACTAGTGTCACAGGAATGGTTCAAAACATAGTCAGTAAGACGTGTCAGTCTTCTTGTCCTTAAGTCGGCATTGTGCATTTTGTGTTTAATTCCGATGCAATTTCTGTGCTTCGTCGTCAATAAGAAGATCAGAGGGATACAGTAAACCTGAAGTGAAGCATCGGAATCTATAACAAGTGTCACAGGAATGGTTCATAGCATAGTCAGTAAGAAGAGTCAGTCTTTTTGTACTTATGTCGGCATTGTGCCTTTTGTATTTAATTCCGATGCAATTTCTGTGTTTCATCGTCAATGAGAAGATCAGAGGGATACAGTAAACCTGAAGTGAAGCATCGGAATCTATAACTAGTGTCACAGGAATGGTTCAAACATAGTCAGTAAGAAGAGTTAGTCTTTTTGTACTTAAGTCGGCATTGTGCCATTTGTATTTAATTCGGATGCAATTTCTATGTTTTATCGTCAATAGGAAGATCAGAGGGATACAGTAAACCTGAAGTGAAGCATCGGAATCTATAACTAGTGTCACAGGAATGGTTCAAAACATAGTCAGTAAGAAGAGTCAGTCTTTCAGTACTTAAGTCGGCATTGTGCCTTTTGTGTTTAATTCCGATGCAAATTGTGTGTTTCATCGTCAATACGAAGGTCCAAGGGATACAGTAAACATGAAGTGAAGCATCGGAATCTATAACAAGTGTCAGAGGAATGGTTCAAAACATAGACAGTAAGAAGAGTCAGTATTCTTGTACTTAAGTCCCCCATGTGGCTTTTGTATTTCATTTCGATGAAATTTCTGTGTTTGATCGTTAATAAGATGGTCAGAGGGATACAGTAAACCTGAAGTGAAGCATCGGAATCTATAACTAGTGTCACAGGAATGGTTCAAAACATAGTCAGTAAGAAGAGTCAGTCTTTTTGTACTTAAGTCGGCATTGTGCCTTTTGTGTTCAATTCCGATGCAATTTCTGTGTTTCATCGTCAATAAGACGGTCCAAGGGATACAGTAAACCTGTAGTGAATCATCGGAATGTATAACTAGTGTCACAGGAATGGTTCAAAACATAGTCAGTAAGAAGTGTCAGTCTTCTTGTCCTTAAGTCGGCATTGTGAATTTTGTATTTAATCCCGATGCAATTTCTGTGTTTCATCGTCAATAAGAAGGTCCAAGGGATACAGTAAACCTGAAGTGAAGCATCGGAATCTATAACTAGTGTCACAGGAATGGTTCAAAACATAGACAGTAAGAAGGGTCAGTCTTCTTGTATATAAGTCGGCATTGTGCCTTTTGTATTTAATTCCGATGCAATTTCTGTGTTTCATCGTCAATAAGAAGATCAGAAGGATACAGTATACCTGAAGTGAAGCATCGGAATCTATAACTAGTGTCACAGGAATGGTTCAAAACATACTCAGTAAGAAGAGTCAGTCTTTTTGTACTTAAGTCGACATTGTGCCTTTTGTGTTTAATTCCGATTCAATTTGTGTGTTTCATCGTCAATAAGAAGCTCCAAGGGATACTGTAAACCTGAAGTGACGCATCGGAATCTATAACTAGTGTCACAGGAATGGTTCAAAACATAGTCAGTAAGAAGAGTCAGTCTTTTTGTACTTAAGTCGGCATTGTGCCTTTTGTATTTAATTCCGATACAATTTCTGTGTTTCATCGTCAATAAGAAGGTCCAAGGGATACAGTAAACCTGAAGTGAAGCATCGGAATCTATAACTAGTTTCACAGGAATGGTTCAAAACATAGACAGTAAGAAGAGTTAGTCTTCTTGTATATAAGTCGGCCATGTGCCTTTTGTATTTCATTTCGATGCAATTTCTGTGTTTCATCGTTAATAAAAATGTCAGAGGGATACAGTAAACCTGAAGTGAAGCATCGGAATGTATAACTAGTGCCACAGGAATGGTTCAAACATACTAAGTAAGAAGAGTCAGTCCTTTTGTACTTAAGTTGGCATTGGGCCTTTTTTGTTTAATTCCGATGCAATTTGTGTGTTTCATCTTCAATTATAAGGTCCAAGGGATACAGTAAACCTGAAGTGAAGCATCGGAATGTATAACTAGTGTCACAGGAATGGTTCAAAACATAGTCAGTAAGACGTGTCAGTCTTCTTGTCCTTAAGTCGGCATTGTGCATTTTGTGTTTAATTCCGATGCAATTTCTGTGCTTCGTCGTCAATAAGAAGATCAGAGGGATACAGTAAACCTGAAGTGAAGCATCGGAATCTATAACTAGTGTCACAGGAATGGTTCAAAGCATAGTCAGTAAGAAGAGTCAGTCTTTTTGTACTTATGTCGGCATTGTGCCTTTTGTATTTAATTCCGATGCAATTTCTGTGTTTCATCGTCAATGAGAAGATCAGAGGGATACAGTAAACCTGAAGTGAAGCATCGGAATCTATAACTAGTGTCACAGGAATGGTTCAAACATAGTCAGTAAGAAGAGTTAGTCTTTTTGTACTTAAATCGGCATTGTGCCTTTTGTATTTAATTCGGATGCAATTTCTATGTTTTATCGTCAATAGGAAGATCAGAGGGATACAGTAAACCTGAAGTGAAGCATCGGAATCTATAACTAGTGTCACAGGAATGGTTCAAAACATAGTCAGTAAGAAGAGTCAGTCTTTCAGTACTTAAGTCGGCATTGTGCCTTTTGTGTTTAATTCCGATGCAAATTGTGTGTTTCATCGTCAATACGAAGGTCCAAGGGATACAGTAAACATGAAGTGAAGCATCGGAATCTATAACAAGTGTCACAGGAATGGTTCAAAACATAGACAGTAAGAAGAGTCAGTATTCTTGTACTTAAGTCCCCCATGTGCCTTTTGTATTTCATTTCCATGAAATTTCTGTGATTGATCGTTAATAAGATGGTCAGAGGGATACAGTAAACCTGAAGTGAAGCATCGGAATCTATAACTAGTGTCACAGGAATGGTTCAAAACATAGTCAGTAAGAAGAGTCAGTCTTTTTGTACTTAAGTCGACATTGTGCCTTTTGTGTTCAATTCCGATGCAATTTCTGTGTTTCATCGTCAATAAGACGGTCCAAGGGATACAGTAAACCTGTAGTGAATCATCGGAATGTATAACTAGTGTCACAGGAATGGTTCAAAACATTGACAGTGGGAAGAGTCAGTCTTCTTGTACTTAAGTCGGCATTGTGCCTTTTGTATTTAATTCCGATGCAACTTCTGTGTTTCATCGTCAATAAGAAGGTCAGAGGGATACAGTAAACCTGAAGTGAAACATCGAAAACTATAACTAGTGTCACAGAAATGGTTCAAAACATAGATAGTAATAAGAATCAGTTTTCATTTACTTAATCGGCATTGTGCTTTTTCTATTTAATTCCGATGCAATTTCTGTGTTTCATCTTCAATCAGAATGTATAAGGGATACAGTAAACCTGAAGTGAAGCATCGGAATGTATAACTAGTGTCACAGGAATGGTTCAAAACATAGACAGTAAGAAGAATCAGTCTTCTCGTACTTAAGTCGGTATTGTGCCTTTTCTATTTAATTCCGATGCAATTTCTGTGTTCCATCGTCACTAAGAAGGTCCAAGGGATACAGTAAACCTGAAGTGAAGTATCGGAATCTATAACTAGTGTCACAGGAATGGTTCAAAACATAGACAGTAAGAAGGGTCAGTCTTCTTGTATATAAGTCGGCATTGTGCCTTTTGTATTTAATTCCGATGCAATTTCTGTGTTTCATCGTCAATAAGAAGATCAGAAGGATACAGTATACCTGAAGTGAAGCATCGGAATCTATAACTAGTGTCACAGGAATGGTTCAAAACATAGTCAGTAAGAAGAGTCAGTCTTTTTGTACTTAAGTCGACATTGTGCCTTTTGTGTTTAATTCCGATTCAATTTGTGTGTTTCATCGTCAATAAGAAGCTCCAAGGGATACTGTAAACCTGAAGTGACGCATCGGAATCTATAACTAGTGTCACAGGAATGGTTCAAAACATAGTCAGTAAGAAGAGTCAGTCTTTTTGTACTTAAGTCGGCATTGTGCCTTTTGTATTTAATTCCGATGCAATTTCTGTGTTTCATCGTCAATAAGAAGGTCCAAGGGATACAGTAAACCTGAAGTGAAGCATCGGAATCTATAACTAGTTTCACAGGAATGGTTCAAAACATAGACAGTAAGAAGAGTTAGTCTTCTTGTATATAAGTCGGCCATGTGCCTTTTGTATTTCATTTCGATGCAATTTCTGTGTTTCATCGTTAATAAAAATGTCAGAGGGATACAGTAAACCTGAAGTGAAGCATCGGAATGTATAACTAGTGTCACAGGAATGGTTCAAACATAGTAAGTAAGAAGAGTCAGTCCTTTTGTACTTAAGTTGGCATTGGGCCTTTTTTGTTTAATTCCGATGCAATTTGTGTGTTTCATCTTCAATAAGAAGGTCCAAGGGATACAGTAAACCTGAAGTGAAGCATCGGAATGTATAACTAGTGTCACAGGAATGGTTCAAAACATAGTCAGTAAGACGTGTCAGTCTTCTTGTCCTTAAGTCGGCATTGTGCATTTTGTGTTTAATTCCGATGCAATTTCTGTGCTTCGTCGTCAATAAGAAGATCAGAGGGATACAGTAAACCTGAAGTAAAGCATCGGAATCTATAACTAGTGTCACAGGAATGGTTCAAAGCATAGTCAGTAAGAAGAGTCAGTCTTTTTGTACTTATGTCGGCATTGTGCCTTTTGTATTTAATTCCGATGCAATTTCTGTGTTTCATCGTCAATGAGAAGATCAGAGGGATACAGTAAACCTGAAGTGAAGCATCGGAATCTATAACTAGTGTCACAGGAATGGTTCAAACATAGTCAGTAAGAAGAGTTAGTCTTTTTGTACTTAAGTCGGCATTGTGCCTTTTGTATTTAATTCGGATGCAATTTCTATGTTTTATCGTCAATAGGAAGATCAGAGGGATACAGTAAACCTGAAGTGAAGCATCGGAATCTATAACTAGTGTCACAGGAATGGTTCAAAACATAGTCAGTAAGAAGAGTCAGTCTTTCAGTACTTAAGTCGGCATTGTGCCTTTTGTGTTTAATTCCGATGCAAATTGTGTGTTTCATCGTCAATACGAAGGTCCAAGGGATACAGTAAACATGAAGTGAAGCATCGGAATCTATAACAAGTGTCACAGGAATGGTTCAAAACATAGACAGTAAGAAGAGTCAGTATTCTTGTACTTAAGTCCCCCATGTGCCTTTTGTATTTCATTTCGATGAAATTTCTGTGTTTGATCGTTAATAAGATGGTCAGAGGGATACAGTAAACCTGAAGTGAAGCATCGGAATCTATAACTAGTGTCACAGGAATGGTTCAAAACATAGTCAGTAAGAAGAGCCAGTCTTTTTGTACTTAAGTCGGCATTGTGCCTTTTGTGTTCAATTCCGATGCAATTTCTGTGTTTCATCGTCAATAAGACGGTCCAAGGGATACAGTAAACCTGTAGTGAATCATCGGAATGTATAACTAGTGTCACAGGAATGGTTCAAAACATAGTCAGTAAGAAGTGTCAGTCTTCTTGTCCTTAAGTCGACATTGTGAATTTTGTATTTAATCCCGATGCAATTTCTGTGTTTCATCGTCAATAAGAAGGTCCAAGGGATACAGTAAACCTGAAGTGAAGCATCGGAATCTATAACTAGTGTCACAGGAATGGTTCAAAACATAGACAGTAAGAAGGGTCAGTCTTCTTGTATATAAGTCGGCATTGTGCCTTTTGTATTTAATTCCGATGCAATTTCTGTGTTTCATCGTCAATAAGAAGATCAGAAGGATACAGTATACCTGAAGTGAAGCATCGGAATCTATAACTACTGTCACAGGAATGGTTCAAAACATAGTCAGTAAGAAGAGTCAGTCTTTTTGTACTTAAGTTGACATTGTGCCTTTTGTGTTTAATTCCGATTCAATTTGTGTGTTTCATCGTCAATAAGAAGCTCCAAGGGATACTGTAAACCTGAAGTGACGCATCGGAATCTATAACTAGTGTCACAGGAATGGTTCAAAACATAGTCAGAAAGAAGAGTCAGCCTTTTTGTACTTAAGTCGGCATTGTGCCTTTTGTATTTAATTCCAAAACAATTTCTGTGTTTCATCGTCAATAAGAAGGTCCAAGGGATACAGTAAACCTGAAGTGAAGCATCGGAATCTATAACTAGTTTCACAGGAATGGTTCAAAACATAGACAGTAAGAAGAGTTAGTCTTCTTGTATATAAGTCGGCCATGTGCCTTTTGTATTTCATTTCGATGCAATTTCTGTGTTTCATCGTTAATAAAAATGTCAGAGGGATACAGTAAACCTGAAGTGAAGCATCGGAATGTATAACTAGTGTCACAGGAATGGTTCAAACATAGTAAGTAAGAAGAGTCAGTCCTTTTGTACTTAAGTTGGCATTGGGCCTTTTTTGTTTAATTCCGATGCAATTTGTGTGTTTCATCTTCAATTATAAGGTCCAAGGGATACAGTAAACCTGAAGTGAAGCATCGGAATGTATAACTAGTGTCACAGGAATGGTTCAAAACATAGTCAGTAAGACGTGTCAGTCTTCTTGTCCTTAAGTCGGCATTGTGCATTTTGTGTTTAATTCCGATGCAATTTCTGTGCTTCGTCGTCAATAAGAAGATCAGAGGGATACAGTAAACCTGAAGTGAAGCATCGGAATCTATAACTAGTGTCACAGGAATGGTTCAAAGCATAGTCAGTAAGAAGAGTCAGTCTTTTTGTACTTATGTCGGCATTGTGCCTTTTGTATTTAATTCGGATGCAATTTCTATGTTTTATCGTCAATAGGAAGATCAGAGGGATACAGTAAACCTGAAGTGAAGCATCGGAATCTATAACTAGTGTCACAGGAATGGTTCAAAACATAGTCAGTAAGAAGAGTCAGTCTTTCAGTACTTAAGTCGGCATTGTGCCTTTTGTGTTTAATTCCGATGCAAATTGTGTGTTTCATCGTCAATACGAAGGTCCAAGGGATACAGTAAACATGAAGTGAAGCATCGGAATCTATAACAAGTGTCACAGGAATGGTTCAAAACATAGACAGTAAGAAGAGTCAGTATTCTTGTACTTAAGTCCCCCATGTGCCTTTTGTATTTCATTTCGATGAAATTTCTGTGTTTGATCGTTAATAAGATGGTCAGAGGGATACAGTAAACCTGAAGTGAAGCATCGGAATCTATAACTAGTGTCACAGGAATGGTTCAAAACATAGTCAGTAAGAAGAGTCAGTCTTTTTGTACTTAAGTCGGCATTGTGCCTTTTGTGTTCAATTCCGATGCAATTTCTGTGTTTCATCGTCAATAAGACGGTCCAAGGGATACAGTAAACCTGTAGTGAATCATCGGAATGTATAACTAGTGTCACAGGAATGGTTCAAAACATTGACAGTGGGAAGAGTCAGTCTTCTTGTACTTAAGTCGGCATTGTGCCTTTTGTATTTAATTCCGATGCAACTTCTGTGTTTCATCGTCAATAAGAAGGTCAGAGGGATACAGTAAACCTGAAGTGAAACATCGAAAACTATAACTAGTGTCACAGAAATGGTTCAAAACATAGATAGTAATAAGAATCAGTTTTCATTTACTTAATCGGCATTGTGCTTTTTCTATTTAATTCCGATGCAATTTCTGTGTTTCATCTTCAATCAGACTGTCCAAGGGATACAGTAAACCTGAAGTGAAGCATCGGAATGTATAACTAGTGTCACAGGAATGGTTCAAAACATAGACAGTAAGAAGAATCAGTCTTCTTGTACTTAAGTCGGTATTGTGCCTTTTCTATTTAATTCCGATGCAATTTCTGTGTTCCATCGTCACTAAGAAGGTCCAAGGGATACAGTAAACCTGAAGTGAAGCATCGGAATCTATAACTAGTGTCACAGGAATGGTTCAAAACATAGACAGTAAGAAGGGTCAGTCTTCTTGTATATAAGTCGGCATTGTGCCTTTTGTATTTAATTCCGATGCAATTTCTGTGTTTCATCGTCAATAAGAAGATCAGAAGGATACAGTATACCTGAAGTGAAGCATCGGAATCTATAACTAGTGTCACAGGAATGGTTCAAAACATAGTCAGTAAGAAGAGTCAGTCTTTTTGTACTTAAGTCGACATTGTGCCTTTTGTGTTTAATTCCGATTCAATTTGTGTGTTTCATCGTCAATAAGAAGCTCCAAGGGATACTGTAAACCTGAAGTGACGCATCGGAATCTATAACTAGTGTCACAGGAATGGTTCAAAACATAGTCAGTAAGAAGAGTCAGTCTTTTTGTACTTAAGTCGGCATTGTGCCTTTTGTATTTAATTCCGATGCAATTTCTGTGTTTCATCGTCAATAAGAAGGTCCAAGGGATACAGTAAACCTGAAGTGAAGCATCGGAATCTATAACTAGTTTCACAGGAATGGTTCAAAACATAGACAGTAAGAAGAGTTAGTCTTCTTGTATATAAGTCGGCCATGTGCCTTTTGTATTTCATTTCGATGCAATTTCTGTGTTTCATCGTTAATAAAAATGTCAGAGGGATACAGTAAACCTGAAGTGAAGCATCGGAATGTATAACTAGTGTCACAGGAATGGTTCAAACATAGTAAGTAAGAAGAGTCAGTCCTTTTGTACTTAAGTTGGCATTGGGCCTTTTTTGTTTAATTCCGATGCAATTTGTGTGTTTCATCTTCAATATGAAGGTCCAAGGGATACAGTAAACCTGAAGTGAAGCATCGGAATGTATAACTAGTGTCACAGGAATGGTTCAAAACATAGTCAGTAAGACGTGTCAGTCTTCTTGTCCTTAAGTCGGCATTGTGCATTTTGTGTTTAATTCCGATGCAATTTCTGTGCTTCGTCGTCAATAAGAAGATCAGAGGGATACAGTAAACCTGAAGTAAAGCATCGGAATCTATAACTAGTGTCACAGGAATGGTTCAAAGCATAGTCAGTAAGAAGAGTCAGTCTTTTTGTACTTATGTCGGCATTGTGCCTTTTGTATATAATTCCGATGCAATTTCTGTGTTTCATCGTCAATGAGAAGATCAGAGGGATACAGTAAACCTGAAGTGAAGCATCGGAATCTATAACTAGTGCCACAGGAATGGTTCAAACATAGTCAGTAAGAAGAGTTAGTCTTTTTGTACTTAAGTCGGCATTGTGCCTTTTGTATTTAATTCGGATGCATTTTCTATGTTTTATCGTCAATAGGAAGATCAGAGGGATACAGTAAACCTGAAGTGAAGCATCGGAATCTATAACTAGTGTCACAGGAATGGTTCAAAACATAGTCAGTAAGAAGAGTCAGTCTTTCAGTACTTAAGTCGGCATTGTGCCTTTTGTGTTTAATTCCGATGCAAATTGTGTGTTTCATCGTCAATACGAAGGTCCAAGGGATACAGTAAACATGAAGTGAAGCATCGGAATCTATAACAAGTGTCACAGGAATGGTTCAAAACATAGACAGTAAGAAGAGTCAGTATTCTTGTACTTAAGTCCCCCATGTGCCTTTTGTATTTCATTTCGATGAAATTTCTGTGTTTGATTGTTAATAAGATGGTCAGAGGGATACAGTAAACCTGAAGTGAAGCATCGGAATCTATAACTAGTGTCACAGGAATGGTTCAAAACATAGTCAGTAAGAAGAGTCAGTCTTTTTGTACTTAAGTCGGCATTGTGCCTTTTGTGTTCAATTCCGATGCAATTTCTGTGTTTCATCGTCAATAAGACGGTCCAAGGGATACAGTAAACCTGTAGTGAATCATCGGAATGTATAACTAGTGTCACAGGAATGGTTCAAAACATTGACAGTGGGAAGAGTCAGTCTTCTTGTACTTAAGTCGGCATTGTGCCTTTTGTATTTAATTCCGATGCAACTTCTGTGTTTCATCGTCAATAAGAAGGTCAGAGGGATACAGTAAACCTGAAGTGAAACATCGAAAACTATAACTAGTGTCACAGAAATGGTTCAAAACATAGATAGTAATAAGAATCAGTTTTCATTTACTTAATCGGCATTGTGCTTTTTCTATTTAATTCCGATGCAATTTCTGTGTTTCATCTTCAATCAGAATGTCCAAGGGATACAGTAAACCTGAAGTGAAGCATCGGAATGTATAACTAGTGTCACAGGAATGGTTCAAAACATAGACAGTAAGAAGAATCAGTCTTCTTGTACTTAAGTCGGTATTGTGCCTTTTCTATTTAATTCCGATGCAATTTCTGTGTTCCATCGTCACTAAGAAGGTCCAAGGGATACAGTAAACCTGAAGTGAAGCATCGGAATCGATAACTAGTGTCACAGGAATGGTTCAAAGCATAGTCAGTAAGACGAGTCAGTCTTTTTGTACTGAAGTCGGCATTGTGCCTTTTGTGTTTAATTCCGATGCAATTTCTGTGTTTCATCGTCAATAAGAAGGTCCAAGGGATACTGTAAACCTGACGTGAAGCATCGGAATCTATAACTAGTGTCACAGGAATGGTTCAAATCTTAGACAGTAAGAAGAGTCGGTCTTCTTGTATATAAGTCGGCATTGTGCCTTTTGTATTTAATTCCGATGCAATTTCTGTGCTTCATCGTCAATAAGAAGATCAGAGGGATACAGTAAACCTGAAGTGAAGCATCCGAATCTATAACTATTGTCACAGGAATGGTTCAAAACATTGACAGTAGGAAGAGTCAGTCTTCTTGTACTTAAGTCGGCATCGTGCCTTTTGTATTTAATTCCGATGCAATTTCTGTGTTTCATCGTCAATAAGAAGGTCCAAGGGATACAGTTAAACTGAAGTGAAGCATCGGAATCTATAACTAGTGTCACAGGAATGGTTCAAACATAGTCACTAAGAAGAGTCTGTCTTTTTGTACTTAAGTCGGCATTGTGCCTTTTTGTGTTTTATTCCGATGCAATTTGTGTGTTTCATCGTCAATAAGAAGGTCCAAGGGATACAGTAATCCTGAAGTGAAGCATCGGAATCTATAACTAGTGTCACAGGAATGGTTCAAAGCATAGACTGTAAGAAGAGTCAGTGTTCTTGTATATAAGTCGACATTGTGCCTTTTGTATTTAATTCCGATGCAATTTCTGTGTTTCATCGTCAATAAGAAGATCAGAAGGATACAGTATACCTGAAGTGAAGCATCGGAATCTATAACTAGTGTCACAGGAATGGTTCAAAAGATAGTCAGTAAGAAGAGTCAGTCTTTTTGTACTTAAGTCGACATTGTGCCTTTTGTGTTTAATTCCGATTCAATTTGTGTGTTTCATCGTCAATAAGAAGCTCCAAGGGATACTGTAAACCCGAAGTGACGCATCGGAATCTATAACTAGTGTCACAGGAATGGTTCAAAGCATAGTCAGTAAGAAGAGTCAGTCTTTTTGTACTTAAGTCGGCATTGTGCCTTTTGTATTTAATTCCGATGCAATTTCTGTGTTTCATCGTCAATGAGAAGATCAGAGGGATACAGTAAACCTGAAGTGAAGCATCGGAATCTATAACTAGTTTCACAGGAATGGTTCAAAACATAGACAGTAAGAAGAGTTAGTCTTCTTGTATATAAGTCGGCCATGTGCCTTTTGTATTTCATTTCGATGCAATTTCTGTGTTTCATCGTTAATAAAAATGTCAGAGGGATACAGTAAACCTGAAGTGAAGCATCGGAATGTATAACTAGTGTCACAGGAATGGTTCAAACATAGTAAGTAAGAAGAGTCAGTCCTTTTGTACTTAAGTTGGCATTGGGCCTTTTTTGTTTAATTCCGATGCAATTTGTGTGTTTCATCTTCAATTATAAGGTCCAAGGGATACAGTAAACCTGAAGTGAAGCATCGGAATGTATAACTAGTGTCACAGGAATGGTTCAAAACATAGTCAGTAAGACGTGTCAGTCTTCTTGTCCTTAAGTCGGCATTGTGCATTTTGTGTTTAATTCCGATGCAATTTCTGTGCTTCGTCGTCAATAAGAAGATCAGAGGGATACAGTAAACCTGAAGTGAAGCATCGGAATCTATAACTAGTGTCACAGGAATGGTTCAAAGCATAGTCAGTAAGAAGAGTCAGTCTTTTTGTACTTATGTCGGCATTGTGCCTTTTGTATTTAATTCCGATGCAATTTCTGTGTTTCATCGTCAATGAGAAGATCAGAGGGATACAGTAAACCTGAAGTGAAGCATCGGAATCTATAACTAGTGTCACAGGAATGGTTCAAACATAGTCAGTAGGAAGAGTCAGTCTTTTTGTACTTAAGTCGGCATTGTGCCTTTTGTATTTAATTCGGATGCAATTTCTGTGTTTCATCGTCAATAGGAAGATCAGAGGGGTACAGTAAACCCGAAGTGAAGCATCGGAATCTATAACTAGTGTCACAGGAATGGTTCAAAACATAGTCAGTAAGAAGAGTCAGTCTTTCAGTACTTAAGTCGGCATTGTGCCTTTTGTGTTTAATTCCGATGCAAATTGTGTGTTTCATCGTCAATACGAAGGTCCAAGGGATACAGTAAACATGAAGTGAAGCATCGGAATCTATAACAAGTGTCACAGGAATGGTTCAAAACATAGACAGTAAGAAGAGTCAGTATTCTTGTACTTAAGTCCCCCATGTGCCTTTTGTATTTCATTTCGATGCAATTTCTGTGTTTGATCGTTAATAAGATGGTCAGAGGGATACAGTAAACCTGAAGTGAAGCATCGGAATCTATAACTAGTGTCACAGGAATGGTTCAAAACATAGTCAGTAAGACGAGTCAGTCTTTTTGTACTTAAGTCGGCATTGTGCCTTTTGTGTTTAATTCCGATGCAATTTCTGTGTTTCATCGTCAATAAGACGGTCCAAGGGATACAGTAAACCTGTAGTGAAGCATCGGATGTATAACTAGTGTCACAGGAATGGTTCAAAACATGGTCAGTAAGAAGTGTCAGTCTTCTTGTCCTTAAGTCGGCATTGTGAATTTTATATTTAATCCCGATGCAATTTCTGTGTTTCATCGTCAATGAGAAGGTCCAAGGGATACAGTAAACCTGAAGTGAAGCATCGGAATCTATAACAAGTGTCACAGGAATGGTTCAAAACATAGACAGTAAGAAGGGTCAGTCTTCTTGTTCTTAAGTCGGCCATGTGCCTGTTGTATTTCATTTCGATGCAATTTCTGTGTTTCATCGTTAATAAGAAGGTCAGAGGTATATAGTAAACCTGAAGTGAAGCATCGGAATCAATAACTAGTGTTACAGGAATGGTTCAAAACATAGTCAGTAAGAAGAGTCAGTCTTTTTGTACTTAAGTCGGCATTGTGATTTTTTGGTGTTTCATTCCGTTGCAATTTCTGTGTTTCATCGTCAATAAGAAGGTCCAAGGGATACAGTAAACCTGAAGTGAAGCATCGGAATGTATAACTAGTTTCACAGGAATGGTTCGAAACATAGTCAGTAAGAAGGGTCAGTCTTCTTGTTCTTAAGTCGGCATTGTGCCTTTTGTATTTAATCCCGATGCAATTTCTCTGTTTCATCGTCAATAAGAAGGTCCAAGGGATACGGTAAACCTGAAGTAAAGCATCGGAATCCATAACAAGTGTCACAGGAATGGTTCAAAACATAGACAGTAAGAAGGGCCAGTCTTCTTGTACTTAAGTCGGCCATGTGCCTTTTGTATTTCATTTCGATGCAATTTCTGTGATTCATCGTTAATAAGAAGGTCAGAGGGATACAGTAAACCTGAAGTGAAGCATCGGAATCTATAACTAGTGTAACAGGAATGGTTCAAGACATAGACAGTAAGAAGAGTCAGTCTTCTTGTATATAAGTCGGCATTCTGCCTTTTATATTTAATTCCGATGCAATTTCTGTGTTTCATCGTCAATAAGAAGATCACAGGGATACAGTAAACCTGAAGTGAAGCATCGGAATCTATAACTAGTGTCACAGGAATGGTTCAAAGCATTGACAGTAGGAAGAGTCAGTCTTCTTGTCCTTAAGTCGGCATTGTGCCTTTTGTATTTAATCCCGATGCAATTTCTGTGTTTCATCGTCAATAAGAAGGTCCAAGGGATACAGGAAACCTGAAGTGAAGCGTCGGAATCTATAACAAGTGTCAGAGGAATGGTTCAAAACATAGACTGTAAGAAGGGTCAGTCTTCTTGTACTTAAGTCGGCCATGTCCCTTTTGTATTTCATTTCGATGCAATTTCTGTGTTTCATCGTTAATAAGAAGGTGAGAGGGATACAGTAAACCAGAAGTGAAGCATCGGAATCTATAACTAGTGTCACAGGAATGGTTCAAAACATAGTCAGTAAGAAGAGTCAGTCTTTTTGTACTTAAGTCAGCATTGTGCCTTTTGTGTTTGATTTCGATGCAATTTCTGTGTTTCATCGTCAATAAGAAGGTCCAAGGGATACAGTAAACCAGAAGTGAAGCATCGGAATCTATAACTAGTGTCACAGGATGATTCAAAACATTGCCAGTAAGAAGAGTCAGTCTTCTTGTACATAAGTAGGCATTGTGCTTTTTGCATTTAATTCCGATGCAATTTCTGTGTTTCATCTTAAATCAGAATGTCCTAGGGATACAGTAAACCTGAAGTGAAGCATCGGAATCTATAACTAGTGTCACAGGAATGGTTCAAAACATAGACAGTATGGAGAATCAGTCTTCTTGTACTTAAGTCGGTATTGTGCCTTTTGTATTTAATTCCGATGCAATTTCTGTGTTTCATCTTCAATCAGAATGACCAAGGGATACAGTAAACCTGAAGTGAAGCATCGGAATCTACAACTAGTGTCACAGGAATGGTTCAAAACGTAGTCAGTAAGAAGAGTCAGTCTTTCTGTACTTAAGTAGGCATTGTGCCTTTTGTGTTTAATTCCGATGCAATTTGTGTGTTTCGTCGTCAATAAGAAGGTCCAAGGGATACTGTAAACCTGTAGTGAAGCATCGGAATCTATAACAAGTGTCACAGGAATGGTTCAAAACATAGACAGTAAGAAGGGTCAGTCTTCTTGTACTTAAGTCGGCCATGTGCCTTTTGTATTTCATTTCAGTGCATATATCTGTTTTTCATCGTTAATAAGAAGGACAGAGGTATACAGTAAACCTGAAGTGAAGCATCGGAATCAATAACTAGTGTTACAGGAATGTTTCAAAACATAGTCAGTAAGAAGAGTCAATCTTTTTGTACTTAATTCGGCATTGTGATTTTTTGGAGTTTCATTCCGTTGCAATTTCTGTGTTTCATCGTCAATAAGAAGGTCCAAGGGATACAGTAAACCTGAAGTGAAGCATCGGAATGTATAACTAGTGTCACAGGAATGGTTCGAAACATAGTCAGTAAGAAGTGTCAGTCTTCTTGTCCTTAAGTCGGCATTGTGCCTTTTGTATTTAATCAAGATGCAATTTCTCTGTTTCATCGTCAGTAAGAAGGTCCAAGGGATACAGTAAACCTGAAGTAAAGCATCGGAATCTATAACAAGTGTCACAGGAATGGTTCTAAAACATTGACAGTAAGAAGGGCCAGTCTTCTTGTACTTAAGTCGGCCATGTGCCTTTTGTGTTTCATTTCGATGCAATTTCTGTGATTCATCGTTAATAAGAAGGTCAGAGGGATACAGTAAACCTGAAGTGAAGCATCGGAATCTATAACTAGTGTCACAGGAATGGTTCAAAACATAGTCAGTAAGAAGAGTCAGTCTTTTTGTACTTATGTAGGCATTGTGCCTTTTGTGTTTAATTCCGATGCAATTTCTGTGTTTGATCGTCAATAAGAAGGTCCAAGGGATACAGTAAACCTGAAGTGAAGCATCGGAATCTATAACTAGTGTCACAGGAATGGTTCAAAACATAGACAGTAAGAAAAGTCAGTCTTCTTGTATATAAGTCGGCATTCTGCCTTTTATATTTAATTCCGATGCAATTTCTGTGTTTCATCGTCAATAAGAAGATCAGAGGGATACAGTAAACCTGAAGTGAAGCATCGGAATCTATAACTAGTGTCACAGGAATGGTTCAAAACATAGTCAGTAAGAAGAGTCAGTCTTTTTGTACGTAAGTCGGCATTGTGCCTTTTGTGTTTAATTCCGATGCAATTTCTGTGTTTCATCGTCAATAAGAAGGTCCAAGGGATACAGTAAACCAGAAGTGAAGCATCGGAATCTATAACTAGTGTCACAGGATGATTCAAAACATTGCCAGTAAGAAGAGTCATTCTTCTTGTACTTAAGTAGGCATTGTGCCTTTTGCATTTAATTCCGATGCAATTTCTGTGTTTCATCTTCAATCAGAATGTCCAAGGGATACAGTGAACCTGAAGTGAAGCATCGGAATCTATAACTAGTGTCACAGGAATGGTTCAAAACATAGACAGTATGAAGAATCAGTCTTCTTGTACTTAAGTCGGTATTGTGCCTTTTGTATTTAATTCCGATGCAATTTCTGTGTTTCATCTTCAATCAGAATGTGCAAGGGATACAGTAAACCTGAAGTGAAGCATCGGAATGTATAACTAGTGTCACAGGAATGGTTCAAAACATAGTCAGTAAGAAGTGTCAGTCTTCTTGTCCTTAAGTCGGCATTATGCCTTTTGTATTTAATCCCGAAGCAATTTCGGTGTTTCATCGTCAATAAGAAGGTCCCAGGGATACAGTAAACCTGAAGTGAAGCATCGGAATCAATAACAAGTGTCACAGGAATGGTTCAAAACATAGACAGTAAGAAGGGTCAGTCTTCTTGTACTTAAGTCGGCCATGTGCCTTTTGTATTTCATTTCGATGCAATTTCTGTGTTTCATCGTTAACAAGAAGGTCAGAGGGATACAGTAAACCTGAAGTGAAGCATCGGAATCTATAACTAGTGTCACAGGAATGGTTCAAAGCATAGTCAGTAAGAAGAGTCAGTCTTTTTGTACTTAAGTCGGCATTATGCCTTTTGTGTTTAATTCCGATGCAATTTCTGTGTTTCATCGTCAATAAGAAGGTCCAAGGGATACAGTAAACCTGAAGTGAAGCATCGGAATCTATAACTAGTGTCACAGGAATGGTTCAAAACATAGACAGTAAGAAGGGTCAGTCTTCTTGTATATAAGTCGGCATTGTGCCTTTTGTATTTAATTCCGATGCAATTTCTGTGTTTCATCGACAATTAGAAGATCAGGGGGATACAGTATACCTGAAGTGAAGCATCGGAATCCATAACTAGTGTCAAAGGAATGGTTCAAAACATAGTCAGTAAGAAGAGTCAGTCTTTTTGTACTTAAGTCGGCATTGTGCCTTTTGTATTTAAATCCGATGCAATTTCTGTGTTTCATCGTCAATAAGAAGGTCCAAGGGATACAGTAAACCTGAAGTGAAACATCGGAATCTATAACTAGTGTCACAGGAATGGTTCAAAACATAGACAGTAAGAAGAGTTAGTCTTCTTGTACATAAGTCGGCCATGTGTCTTTTGTATTTCATTTCGATGCAATTTCTGTGTTTCATCGTTAATAAGAAGGTCAGAGGGATACAGTAAACCTGAAGTGAAGCATCGGAATCTATAACTAGTGCCACAGGAATGGTTCAAAACATAGACAGTAAGAAGAGTCAGTCCTTTTGTACTTAAGTTGGCATTGTGCCATTTGTGTTTAATTCCGATGCAATTTGTGTGTTTCATCGTCAATAAGAAGGTCCAAGGGATACAGTAAACCTGAAGTGAAGCATCGGAATGTATAACTAGTGTCACAGGAATGGTTCAAAACATAGTCAGTAAGAGGTGTCAGTCTTCTTGTCCTTAAGTCGGCATTGTGCCTTTTGTATTTAATCCCGATGCAATTTCTGTGTTTCATCGTCAATAAGAAGGTCCAAGTGATACAGTAAACCTGAAGTGAAGCATCGGAATCTATAACTAGTGTCACAGGAATGGTTCAATACATAGTCAGTAAGAAGAGTCAGTCTTTTTGTACTTAAGTCGGCATTGTGCCTTTTGTATTTAATTCCGATGCAATTTCTGTGTTTCATCGTCAATAAGAAGATCAGAGGGATACAGTAAACCTGAAGTAAAGCATCGGAATCTATAACTAGTGTCACAGGAATGGTTCAAAACATAGTCAGTAAGAAGAGTCAGTCTTTTTGTACTTAAGTCGGCATTGTGCATTTTGTGTTTAATTCCGATGCAATTTCTTTGCTTCATCGTCAATAAGAAGATCTGAGGGATACAGTTAACCTGAAGTGAAGCATCGGAATCTATAACTAGTGTCACAGGAATGGTTCAAAACATAGTCAGTAAGAAGAGTCAGTCTTTTTGTACTTATGTCGGCATTGTGCCTTTTGTATTTAATTCCGATGCAAATTCTGTGTCTCATCGTCAATGAGAAGATCAGAGGGATACAGTAAACCTGAAGTGAAGCATCGGAATCTATGACTAGTGTCACAGGAATGGTTCAAAACATAGTCAGTAAGAAGAGTCAGACTTTTTGTACTTACGTCGGCATTGTGCCTTTTGTATTTAATTCGGATGCAATTTCTGTGTTTCATCGTCAATAAGAAGATCAGAGGGATACAGTAAACCTGAAGTGAAGCATCGGAATCTATAACTAGTGTCAATGGTATGGTTCAAAACATAGACAGTAAGAAGAGTCAGTCTTCTTGTATATAAGTCGGCATTGTGCCTTTTGTGTTTAATTCGGGTGCAATTTCTGTGTTTCATCGTCAAATGGAAGATCAGAGGGATACAGTAAACCTGAAGTGAAGCATCGGAATCCATAACTAGTGCCACAGGAATGGTTCAAAGCATAGTCAGTAAGAAGAGTCAGTTTTCTTGTACTTAAGTCGGCATTGTGCCTTTTGTGTTTAATTCCGATGCAATTTCTGTGTTTCATCGTCAATAAGAAGGTCCAAGGGATACAGTAAACCTGTAGTGAAGCATCGGAATGTATAACTAGTGTCACAGGAATGGTTCAAAACATAGTCAGTAAGAAGTGTCAGTCTTCTTGTCCTTAAGTCGGCATTGTGCCTTTTGTATTTAATCCCGATGCAATTTCTGTGTTTCATCGTCAATAAGAAGGTCCAAGGGATACAGTAAACCTGAAGTGAAGCATCGGAATCTATAACAAGTGTCACAGGAATGTTTCAAAACATAGACAGTAAGAAGGGTCAGTCTTCTTGTACTTAAGTCGGCCATGTGCCTTTTGTATTTCATTTCGATGCAATTTCTGTGTTTCATCGTTAATAAGAAGGTCAGAGGTATACAGTAAACCTGAAGTGAAGCATCGGAATCAATAACTAGTGTCACAGGAATGGTTCAAAACATAGACAGTATGAAGAATCAGTCTTCTGGTACTTAAGTCGGTATTGTGCCTTTTGTATTTAATTCCGATGCAATTTCCGTCTTTCGTCGTCAATAAGAAGGTCCAAGGGATACAGTAAACCTGAAGTGAAGCATCGGAATCTATAACTAGTGTCACAGGAATGGTTCAAAACATACACAGTTAGAAGAGTCAGTCTTCTTGTATATAAGTCGGCATTTTGCCTTTTATATTTAATTCCGATGCAATTTCTGTGTTTCATCGTCAATAAGAAGATCAGAGGGATACAGTAAACCTGAAGTGAAGAATCGGAATCTATAACTAGTGTCACAGGAATGGTTCAAAACATAGTCAGTAAGAAGAGTCAGTCTTTTTGTACATAAGTCGGCATTGTGCCTTTTGTGTTTAATTCCGATGCAACTTCTGTGTTTCATCGTCAATAAGAAGGTCCAAGGGATACAGTAAACCAGAAGTGAAGCATCGGAATCTATAACTAGTGTCACAGTATGATTCAAATCATTGCCAGTAAGAAGAGTCAGTCTTCTTGTACTTAAGTAGGCATTGTGCCTTTTGCATTTAATTCCGATGCAATTTCTGTGTTTCATCTTTAATCAGAATGTCCAAGGGATACAGTAAACCTGAAGTGAAGCATCGGAATCTATAACTAGTGTCACAGGAATGGTTCAAAACATAGACAGTATGAAGAATCAGTCTTCTTGTACTTAAGTCGGTATTGTGCCTTTTGTATTTAATTCCGATGCAATTTCTGTGTTTCATCTTCAATCAGAATGTCCAAGGGATACAGTAAACCTAATGTGAAGCATCGGAATGTATAACTAGTGTCACAGAAATGGTTCAAAACATAGTCAGTAAGAAGTGTCAGTCTTCTTGTCCTAAAGTCGGCATTATGCCTTTTGTATTTAATCCCGAAGCAATTTCGGTGTTTCATCGTCAATAAGAAGGTCCCAGGGATACAGTAAACCTGAAGTGAAGCATCGGAATCAATAACAAGTGTCACAGGAATGGTTCAAAACATAGACAGTAAGAAGGGTCAGTCTTCTTGTACTTAAGTCGGCCATGTGCCTTTTGTATTTCATTTCGATGCAATTTCTGTGTTTCATCGTTAACAAGAAGGTCAGAGGGATACAGTAAACCTGAAGTGAAGCATCGGAATCTATAACTAGTGTCACAGGAATGGTTCAAAGCATAGTCAGTAAGAAGAGTCAGTCTTTTTGTACTTAAGTCGGCATTATGCCTTTTGTGTTTAATTCCGATGCAATTTCTGTGTTTCATCGTCAATAAGAAGGTCCAAGGGATACAGTAAACCTGAAGTGAAGCATCGGAATCTATAACTAGTGTCACAGGAATGGTTCAAAACATAGACAGTAAGAAGGGTCAGTCTTCTTGTATATAAGTCGGCATTGTGCCTTTTGTATTTAATTCCGATGCAATTTCTGTGTTTCATCGACAATTAGAAGATCAGGGGGATACAGTATACCTGAAGTGAAGCATCGGAATCCATAACTAGTGTCACAGGAATGGTTCAAAACATAGTCAGTAAGAAGAGTCAGTCTTTTTGTACTTAAGTCGGCATTGTGCCTTTTGTATTTAAATCCGATGCAATTTCTGTGTTTCATCGTCAATAAGAAGGTCCAAGGGATACAGTAAACCTGAAGTGAAACATCGGAATCTATAACTAGTGTCACAGGAATGGTTCAAAACATAGACAGTAAGAAGAGTTAGTCTTCTTGTACATAAGTCGGCCATGTGTCTTTTGTATTTCATTTCGATGCAATTTCTGTGTTTCATCGTTAATAAGAAGGTCAGAGGGATACAGTAAACCTGAAGTGAAGCATCGGAATCTATAACTAGTGCCACAGGAATGGTTCAAAACATAGACAGTAAGAAGAGTCAGTCCTTTTGTACTTAAGTTGGCATTGTGCCATTTGTGTTTAATTCCGATGCAATTTGTGTGTTTCATCGTCAATAAGAAGGTCCAAGGGATACAGTAAACCTGAAGTGAAGCATCGGAATGTATAACTAGTGTCACAGGAATGGTTCAAAACATAGTCAGTAAGAGGTGTCAGTCTTCTTGTCCTTAAGTCGGCATTGTGCCTTTTGTATTTAATCCCGATGCAATTTCTGTGTTTCATCGTCAATAAGAAGGTCCAAGTGATACAGTAAACCTGAAGTGAAGCATCGGAATCTATAACTAGTGTCACAGGAATGGTTCAATACATAGTCAGTAAGAAGAGTCAGTCTTTTTGTACTTAAGTCGGCATTGTGCCTTTTGTATTTAATTCCGATGCAATTTCTGTGTTTCATCGTCAATAAGAAGATCAGAGGGATACAGTAAACCTGAAGTAAAGCATCGGAATCTATAACTAGTGTCACAGGAATGGTTCAAAACATAGTCAGTAAGAAGAGTCAGTCTTTTTGTACTTAAGTCGGCATTGTGCATTTTGTGTTTAATTCCGATGCAATTTCTTTGCTTCATCGTCAATAAGAAGATCTGAGGGATACAGTTAACCTGAAGTGAAGCATCGGAATCTATAACTAGTGTCACAGGAATGGTTCAAAACATAGTCAGTAAGAAGAGTCAGTCTTTTTGTACTTATGTCGGCATTGTGCCTTTTGTATTTAATTCCGATGCAAATTCTGTGTCTCATCGTCAATGAGAAGATCAGAGGGATACAGTAAACCTGAAGTGAAGCATCGGAATCTATGACTAGTGTCACAGGAATGGTTCAAAACATAGTCAGTAAGAAGAGTCAGACTTTTTGTACTTACGTCGGCATTGTGCCTTTTGTATTTAATTCGGATGCAATTTCTGTGTTTCATCGTCAATAAGAAGATCAGAGGGATACAGTAAACCTGAAGTGAAGCATCGGAATCTATAACTAGTGTCAATGGTATGGTTCAAAACATAGACAGTAAGAAGAGTCAGTCTTCTTGTATATAAGTCGGCATTGTGCCTTTTGTGTTTAATTCGGGTGCAATTTCTGTGTTTCATCGTCAAATGGAAGATCAGAGGGATACAGTAAACCTGAAGTGAAGCATCGGAATCCATAACTAGTGCCACAGGAATGGTTCAAAGCATAGTCAGTAAGAAGAGTCAGTTTTCTTGTACTTAAGTCGGCATTGTGCCTTTTGTGTTTAATTCCGATGCAATTTCTGTGTTTCATCGTCAATAAGAAGGTCCAAGGGATACAGTAAACCTGTAGTGAAGCATCGGAATGTATAACTAGTGTCACAGGAATGGTTCAAAACATAGTCAGTAAGAAGTGTCAGTCTTCTTGTCCTTAAGTCGGCATTGTGCCTTTTGTATTTAATCCCGATGCAATTTCTGTGTTTCATCGTCAATAAGAAGGTCCAAGGGATACAGTAAACCTGAAGTGAAGCATCGGAATCTATAACAAGTGTCACAGGAATGTTTCAAAACATAGACAGTAAGAAGGGTCAGTCTTCTTGTACTTAAGTCGGCCATGTGCCTTTTGTATTTCATTTCGATGCAATTTCTGTGTTTCATCGTTAATAAGAAGGTCAGAGGTATACAGTAAACCTGAAGTGAAGCATCGGAATCAATAACTAGTGTCACAGGAATGGTTCAAAACATAGACAGTATGAAGAATCAGTCTTCTGGTACTTAAGTCGGTATTGTGCCTTTTGTATTTAATTCCGATGCAATTTCCGTCTTTCGTCGTCAATAAGAAGGTCCAAGGGATACAGTAAACCTGAAGTGAAGCATCGGAATCTATAACTAGTGTCACAGGAATGGTTCAAAACATACACAGTTAGAAGAGTCAGTCTTCTTGTATATAAGTCGGCATTTTGCCTTTTATATTTAATTCCGATGCAATTTCTGTGTTTCATCGTCAATAAGAAGATCAGAGGGATACAGTAAACCTGAAGTGAAGAATCGGAATCTATAACTAGTGTCACAGGAATGGTTCAAAACATAGTCAGTAAGAAGAGTCAGTCTTTTTGTACATAAGTCGGCATTGTGCCTTTTGTGTTTAATTCCGATGCAACTTCTGTGTTTCATCGTCAATAAGAAGGTCCAAGGGATACAGTAAACCAGAAGTGAAGCATCGGAATCTATAACTAGTGTCACAGTATGATTCAAATCATTGCCAGTAAGAAGAGTCAGTCTTCTTGTACTTAAGTAGGCATTGTGCCTTTTGCATTTAATTCCGATGCAATTTCTGTGTTTCATCTTTAATCAGAATGTCCAAGGGATACAGTAAACCTGAAGTGAAGCATCGGAATCTATAACTAGTGTCACAGGAATGGTTCAAAACATAGACAGTATGAAGAATCAGTCTTCTTGTACTTAAGTCGGTATTGTGCCTTTTGTATTTAATTCCGATGCAATTTCTGTGTTTCATCTTCAATCAGAATGTCCAAGGGATACAGTAAACCTAATGTGAAGCATCGGAATGTATAACTAGTGTCACAGAAATGGTTCAAAACATAGTCAGTAAGAAGTGTCAGTCTTCTTGTCCTAAAGTCGGCATTATGCCTTTTGTATTTAATCCCGATGCAATTTCGGTGTTTCATCGTCAATAAGAAGGTCCAAGGGATACAGTAAACCTGAAGTGAAACATCGGAATCTATAACAAGTGTCACAGGAATGGTTCAAAACATAGACAGTAAGTAGGGTCAGTCTTCTTGTACTTAAGTCGGCCATGTGCCTTTTGTATTTCATTTCGATGCAATTTCTGTGTTTCATCGTTAATAAGAAGGTCAAAGGGATACAGTAAACCTGAAGTGAAGCATCGGAATCTATAACTAGTGTCACAGGAATGGTTCAAAACATAGTCAGTAAGAAGAGTCAGTCTTTTTGTACTTAAGTCGGCATTATGCCTTTTGTGTTTAATTCCGATGCAATTTCTGTGTTTCATCGTCAATAAGAAGGTCCAAGGGATACAGTAAACCTGAAGTGAAGCATCGGAATCTATAACTAGTGTCACAGGAATGGTTCAAAACATAGACAGTAAGAAGGGTCAGTCTTCTTGTATATAAGTCGGCATTGTGCCTTTTTTATTTAATTCCGATGCAATTTCTGTGTTTCATCGTCAATTAGAAGATCAGAGGGATACAGTATACCTGAAGTGAAGCATCGGAATCCATAACTAGTGTCACAGGAATGGTTCAAAACATAGTCAGTAAGAAGAATCAGTCTTTTTGTACTTAAGTCGACATTGTGCCTTTTGTGTTTAATTCCGATGCAATTTGTGTGTTTCATCGTCAATAAGAAGCTCCAAGGGATACAGTAAACCTGAAGTGAAGCATCGGAATCTGTAACTAGTGTCACAGGAATGGTTCAAAACATAGTCAGTAAGAAGAGTCAGTCTTTTTGTACTTAAGTCGGCATTGTGCCTTTTGTATTTAAATCCGATGCAATTTCTGTGTTTCATCGTCAATAAGAAGGTCCAAGGGATACAGTAAACCTGAAGGGAAACATCGGAATCTATAACTAGTGTCACAGGAATGGTTCAAAACATAGACAGTAAGAAGAGTTAGTCTTCTTGTACATAAGTCGGCCATGTGCCTTTTGTATTTCATTTCGATGCAATTTCTGTGTTTCATCGTTAATAAGAAGGTCAGAGGGATACAGTAAACCTGAAGTGAAGCATCGGAATCCATAACTAGTGTCACAGGAATGGTTCAATACATAGTCAGTAAGAAGAGTCAGTCTTTTTGTACTTAAGTCGGCATTGTGCCTTTTGTATTTAATTCCGATGCAATTTCTGTGTTTCATCGTCAATAAGAAGATCAGAGGGATACAGTAAACCTGAAGTAAAGCATCGGAATCTATAACTAGTGTCACAGGAATGGTTCAAAACATAGTCAGTAAGAAGAGTCAGTCTTTTTGTACTTATGTCAGCATTGCGCATTTTGTGTTTAATTCCGATGCAATTTCTGCGCTTCATCGTCAATAAGAAGATCAGAGGGATACAGTAAACCTGAAGTGAAGCATCGGAATCTATAACTAGTGTCACAGGAATGGTTCAAAACATAGTCAGTAAGAAGAGTCAGTCTTTTTGTACTTATGTCGGCATTGTGCCTTTTGTATTTAATTCCGATGCAATTTCTGTGTTTCATCGTCAATGAGAAGATCAGATGGATACAGTAAACCTGAAGTGAAGCATCGGAATCTATAACTAGTGTCACAGGAATGGTTCAAAACATAGTCAGTAAGAAGAGTCAGTCTTTTTGTACTTAAGTCGGCATTGTGCCTTTTGTGTTTAATTCGGGTGCAATTTCTGTGTTTCATCGTCAATAGGAAGATCAGAGGGATACAGTAAACCTGAAGTGAAGCATCGGAATCCATAACTAGTGCCACAGGAATGGTTCAAAGCATAGTCAGTAAGAAGAGTCAGTTTTCTTGTACTTAAGTCGGCATTGTGCCTTTTGTGTTTAATTCCGATGCAATTTCTGTGTTTCATCGTCAATAAGAAGGTCCAAGGGATACAGTAAACCTGAAGTGAAGCATCGGAATCTATAACTAGTGTCACAGGAATGGTTCAATACATAGTCAGTAAGAAGAGTCAGTCTTTTTGTACTTAAGTCGGCATTGTGCCTTTTGTATTTAATTCCGATGCAATTTCTGTGTTTCATCGACAATTAGAAGATCAGGGGGATACAGTATACCTGAAGTGAAGCATCGGAATCCATAACTAGTGTCACAGGAATGGTTCAAAACATAGTCAGTAAGAAGAGTCAGTCTTTTTGTACTTAAGTCGGCATTGTGCCTTTTGTATTTAAATCCGATGCAATTTCTGTGTTTCATCGTCAATAAGAAGGTCCAAGGGATACAGTAAACCTGAAGTGAAACATCGGAATCTATAACTAGTGTCACAGGAATGGTTCAAAACATAGACAGTAAGAAGAGTTAGTCTTCTTGTACATAAGTCGGCCATGTGTCTTTTGTATTTCATTTCGATGCAATTTCTGTGTTTCATCGTTAATAAGAAGGTCAGAGGGATACAGTAAACCTGAAGTGAAGCATCGGAATCTATAACTAGTGCCACAGGAATGGTTCAAAACATAGACAGTAAGAAGAGTCAGTCCTTTTGTACTTAAGTTGGCATTGTGCCATTTGTGTTTATATCCGATGCAATTTGTGTGTTTCATCGTCAATAAGAAGGTCCAAGGGATACAGTAAACCTGAAGTGAAGCATCGGAATGTATAACTAGTGTCACAGGAATGGTTCAAAACATAGTCAGTAAGAGGTGTCAGTCTTCTTGTCCTTAAGTCGGCATTGTGCCTTTTGTATTTAATCCCGATGCAATTTCTGTGTTTCATCGTCAATAAGAAGGTCCAAGTGATACAGTAAACCTGAAGTGAAGCATCGGAATCTATAACTAGTGTCACAGGAATGGTTCAATACATAGTCAGTAAGAAGAGTCAGTCTTTTTGTACTTAAGTCGGCATTGTGCCTTTTGTATTTAATTCCGATGCAATTTCTGTGTTTCATCGTCAATAAGAAGATCAGAGGGATACAGTAAACCTGAAGTAAAGCATCGGAATCTATAACTAGTGTCACAGGAATGGTTCAAAACATAGTCAGTAAGAAGAGTCAGTCTTTTTGTACTTAAGTCGGCATTGTGCATTTTGTGTTTAATTCCGATGCAATTTCTTTGCTTCATCGTCAATAAGAAGATCTGAGGGATACAGTTAACCTGAAGTGAAGCATCGGAATCTATAACTAGTGTCACAGGAATGGTTCAAAACATAGTCAGTAAGAAGAGTCAGTCTTTTTGTACTTATGTCGGCATTGTGCCTTTTGTATTTAATTCCGATGCAATTTCTGTGTCTCATCGTCAATGAGAAGATCAGAGGGATACAGTAAACCTGAAGTGAAGCATCGGAATCTATAACTAGTGTCACAGGAATGGTTCAAAACATAGTCAGTAAGAAGAGTCAGTCTTTTTGTACTTACGTCGGCATTGTGCCTTTTGTATTTAATTCGGATGCAATTTCTGTGTTTCATCGTCAATAAGAAGATCAGAGGGATACAGTAAACCTGAAGTGAAGCATCGGAATCTATAACTAGTGTCAATGGTATGGTTCAAAACATAGACAGTAAGAATAGTCAGTCTTCTTGTATATAAGTCGGCATTGTGCCTTTTGTATTTAATTACGATGCAATTTCTGTGTTTCATCGTCAATAAGAAGATCAGAGGGATACAGTAAACTTGAAGTGAAGCATCGGAATCTATAACTAGTGTCACAGGAATGGTTCAAAACATAGTCAGTAAGAAGAGTCAGTCTTTTTGTACTTAAGTCGGCATTGTGCCTTTTGTGTTTAATTCGGGTGCAATTTCTGTGTTTCATCGTCAATAGGAAGATCAGAGGGATACAGTAAACCTGAAGTGAAGCATCGGAATCCATAACTAGTGCCACAGGAATGGTTCAAAGCATAGTCAGTAAGAAGAGTCAGTTTTCTTGTACTTAAGTCGGCATTGTGCCTTTTGTGTTTAATTCCGATGCAATTTCTGTGTTTCATCGTCAATAAGAAGGTCCAAGGGATACAGTAAACCTGTAGTGAAGCATCGGAATGTATAACTAGTGTCACAGGAATGGTTCAAAACATAGTCAGTAAGAAGTGTCAGTCTTCTTGTCCTTAAGTCGACATTGTGCCTTTTGTATTTAATCCCGATGCAATTTCTGTGTTTCATCGTCAATAAGAAGGTCCAAGGGATACAGTAAACCTGAAGTGAAGCATCGGAATCTATAACAAGTGTCACAGGAATGTTTCAAAACATAGACAGTAAGAAGGGTCAGTCTTCTTGTACTTAAGTCGGCCATGTGCCTTTTGTATTTCATTTCGATGCAATTTCTGTGTTTCATCGTTAATAAGAAGGTCAGAGGTATACAGTAAACCTGAAGTGAAGCATCGGAATCAATAACTAGTGTCACAGGAATGGTTCAAAACATAGACAGTATGAAGAATCAGTCTTCTGGTACTTAAGTCGGTATTGTGCCTTTTGTATTTAATTCCGATGCAATTTCCGTCTTTCATCGTCAATAAGAAGGTCCAAGGGATACAGTAAACCTGAAGTGAAGCATCGGAATCTATAACTAGTGTCACAGGAATGGTTCAAAACATAGACAGTAAGAAGAGTCAGTCTTCTTGTATATAAGTCGGCATTCTGCCTTTTATATTTAATTCCGATGCAATTTCTGTGTTTCATCGTCAATAAGAAGATCAGAGGGATACAGTAAACCTGAAGTGAAGAATCGGAATCTATAACTAGTGTCACAGGAATGGTTCAAAACATAGTCAGTAAGAAGAGTCAGTCTTTTTGTACATTAGTCGGCATTGTGCCTTTTGTGTTTAATTCCGATGCAACTTCTGTGTTTCATCGTCAATAAGAAGGTCCAAGGGATACAGTAAACCAGAAGTGAAGCATCGGAATCTATAACTAGTGTCACAGTATGATTCAAATCATTGCCAGTAAGAAGAGTCAGTCTTCTTGTACTTAAGTAGGCATTGTGCCTTTTGCATTTAATTCCGATGCAATTTCTGTGTTTCATCTTTAATCAGAATGTCCAAGGGATACAGTAAACCTGAAGTGAAGCATCGGAATCTATAACTAGTGTCACAGGAATGGTTCAAAACATAGACAGTATGAAGAATCAGTCTTCTTGTACTTAAGTCGGTATTGTGCCTTTTGTATTTAATTCCGATGCAATTTCTGTGTTTCATCTTCAATCAGAATGTCCAAGGGATACAGTAAACCTAATGTGAAGCATCGGAATGTATAACTAGTGTCACAGAAATGGTTCAAAACATAGTCAGTAAGAAGTGTCAGTCTTCTTGTCCTTAAGTCGGCATTATGCCTTTTGTATTTAATCCCGATGCAATTTCGGTGTTTCATCGTCAATAAGAAGGTCCAAGGGATACAGTAAACCTGAAGTGAAACATCGGAATCTATAACAAGTGTCACAGGAATGGTTCAAAACATAGACAGTAAGTAGGGTCAGTCTTCTTGTACTTAAGTCGGCCATGTGCCTTTTGTATTTCATTTCGATGCAATTTCTGTGTTTCATCGTTAATAAGAAGGTCAAAGGGATACAGTAAACCTGAAGTGAAGCTTCGGAATCTATAACTAGTGTCACAGGAATGGTTCAAAACATAGTCAGTAAGAAGAGTCAGTCTTTTTGTACTTAAGTCGGCATTATGCCTTTTGTGTTTAATTCCGATGCAATTTCTGTGTTTCATCGTCAATAAGAAGGTCCAAGGGATACAGTAAACCTGAAGTGAAGCATCGGAATCTATAACTAGTGTCACAGGAATTGTTCAAAACATAGACAGTAAGAAGGGTCAGTCTTCTTGTATATAAGTCGGCATTGTGCCTTTTGTATTTAATTCCGATGCAATTTCTGTGTTTCATCGTCAATTAGAAGATCAGAGGGATACAGTATACCTGAAGTGAAGCATCGGAATCCATAACTAGTGTCACAGGAATGGTTCAAAACATAGTCAGTAAGAAGAATCAGTCTTTTTGTACTTAAGTCGACATTGTGCCTTTTGTGTTTAATTCCGATGCAATTTGTGTGTTTCATCGTCAATAAGAAGCTCCAAGGGATACAGTAAACCTGAAGTGAAGCATCGGAATCTGTAACTAGTGTCACAGGAATGGTTCAAAACATAGTCAGTAAGAAGAGTCAGTCTTTTTGTACTTAAGTCGGCATTGTGCCTTTTGTATTTAAATCCGATGCAATTTCTGTGTTTCATCGTCAATAAGAAGGTCCAAGGGATACAGTAAACCTGAAGTGAAACATCAGAATCTATAACTAGTGTCACAGGAATGGTTCAAAACATAGACAGTAAGAAGAGTTAGTCTTCTTGTACATAAGTCGGCCATGTGCCTTTTGTATTTCATTTCGATGCAATTTCTGTGTTTCATCGTTAATAAGAAGGTCAGAGGGATACAGTAAACCTGAAGTGAAGCATCGGAATCTATAACTAGTGTCACAGGAATGGTTCAATACATAGTCAGTAAGAAGAGTCAGTCTTTTTGTACTTAAGTCGGCATTGTGCCTTTTGTATTTAATTCCGATGCAATTTCTGTGTTTCATCGTCAATAAGAAGATCAGAGGGATACAGTAAACCTGAAGTAAAGCATCGGAATCTATAACTAGTGTCACAGGAATGGTTCAAAACATAGTCAGTAAGAAGAGTCAGTCTTTTTGTACTTATGTCGGCATTGCGCATTTTGTGTTTAATTCCGATGCAATTTCTGTGCTTCATCGTCAATAAGAAGATCAGAGGGATACAGTAAACCTGAAGTGAAGCATCGGAATCTATAACTAGTGTCACAGGAATGGTTCAAAACATAGTCAGTAAGAAGAGTCAGTCTTTTTGTACTTATGTGGGCATTGTGCCTTTTGTATTTAATTCCGATGCAATTTCTGTGTTTCATCGTCAATGAGAAGATCAGATGGATACAGTAAACCTGAAGTGAAGCATCGGAATCTATAACTAGTGTCACAGGAATGGTTCAAAACATAGTCAGTAAGAAGAGTCAGTCTTTTTGTACTTAAGTCGGCATTGTGCCTTTTGTATTTAATTCGGATGCAATTTCTGTGTTTCATCGTCAATAAGAACATCAGAGGGATACAGTAAACCTGAAGTGAAGCATCGGAATCTATAACTAGTGTCACAGGTATGGTTCAAAACATAGACAGTAAGAAGAGTCAGTCTTCTTGTATATAAGTCGGCATTGTGCCTTTTGTGTTTAATTCGGATGCAATTTCTGTGTTTCATCGTCAATAGGAAGATCAGATGGATACAGTAAACCTGAAGTGAAGCATCGGAATCTATAACTAGTGTCACAGGAATGGTTCAAAGCATAGTCAATAAGAAGAGTCAGTTTTCTTGTACTTAAGTCGGCATTGTGCCTTTTGTGTTTAATTCCGATGCAATTTCTGTGTTTCATCGTCAATAAGAAGGTCCAAGGGATACAGTAAACCTGTAGTGAAGCATCGGAATGTATAACTAGTGTCACAGGAATGGTTCAAAACATAGTCAGTAAGAAGTGTCAGTCTTCTTGTCCTTAAGTCGGCATTGTGCCTTTTGTATTTAATCCCGATGCAATTTCTGTGTTTCATCGTCAATAAGAAGGTCCAAGGGATACAGTAAACCTGAAGTGAAGCATCGGAATCTATAACAAGTGTCACAGGAATGGTTCAAAACATAGACAGTAAGAAGGGTCAGTCTTCTTGTACTTAAGTCGGCCATGTGCCTTTTGTATTTCTTTTCGATGCAATTTCTGTGTTTCATCGTTAATAAGAAGGTCAGAGGTATACAGTAAACCTGAAGTGAAGCATCGGAATCAATAACTAGTGTCACAGGAATGGTTCAAAACATAGTCAGTAAGAAGAGTCAGTCTTTTTGTACTTAAGTCGGCATTGTGCCTTTTGTGTTTAATTCCGATGCAATTTCTGTGTTTCATCGTCAATAAGAAGGTCCAAGGGATACAGTAATCCAGAAGTGAAGCATCGGAATCTATAACTAGTGTCACAGGATAATTCAAAACATTGCCAGTAAGAAGAGTCAGTCTTCTTGTACTTAAGTAGGCATTGTGCCTTTTGCATTTAATTCCGATGCAATTTCTGTGTTTCATCTTCAATCAGAATGTCCAAGGGATACAGTAAACCTGAAGTGAAGCATCGGAATCTATAACTAGTGTCACAGGAATGGTTCAAAACATAGACAGTATGAAGAATCAGTCTTCTTGTACTTAAGTCGGTATTGTGCCTTTTGTATTTAATTCCGATGCAATTTCTGTGTTTCATCTTCAATCAGAATGTCCAAGGGATACAGTAAACCTGAAGTGAAGCATCGGAATGTATAACTAGTGTCACAGGAATGGTTCAAAACATAGTCATTAGGAAGTGTCAGTCTTCTTGTCCTTAAGTCGGCATTATGCCTTTTGTATTTAATCCCGATGCAATTTCGGTGTTTCATCGTCAATAAGAAGGTCAGAGGGATACAGTAAACCTGAAGTGAAACATCGGAATCTATAACTAGTGTCACAGGAATGTTTCAAAACATAGACAGTAAGAAGAGTTAGTCTTCTTGTACATAAGTCGGCCATGTGCCTTTTGTATTTCATTTCGATGCAATTTCTGTGTTTCATCGTTAATAAGAAGGTCAGAGGGATACAGTAAACCTGAAGTGAAGCATCGGAATGTATAACTAGTGTCACAGGAATGGTTCAAAACATAGTCAGTAAGAAGTGTCAGTCTTCTTGTCCTTAAGTCGGCATTGTGCCTTTTGTATTTAATCCCGATGCAATTTCTGTGTTTCATCGTCAATAAGAAGGTCCAAGGGATACAGTAAACCTGAAGTGAAGCATCGGAATCTATAACTAGTGTCACAGGAATGGTTCAAAACATAGACAGTAAGAAGGGTCAGTCTTCTTGTATATAAGTCGGCATTGTGCCTTTTTTATTTAATTCCGATGCAATTTCTGTGTTTCATCGTCAATTAGAAGATCAGAGGGATACAGTATACCTGAAGTGAAGCATCGGAATCCATAACTAGTGTCACAGGAATGGTTCAAAACATAGTCAGTAAGAAGAATCAGTCTTTTTGTACTTAAGTCGACATTGTGCCTTTTGTGTTTAATTCCGATGCAATTTGTGTGTTTCATCGTCAATAAGAAGCTCCAAGGGATACAGTAAACCTGAAGTGAAGCATCGGAATCTGTAACTAGTGTCACAGGAATGGTTCAAAACATAGTCAGTAAGAAGAGTCAGTCTTTTTGTACTTAAGTCGGCATTGTGCCTTTTGTATTTAAATCCGATGCAATTTCTGTGTTTCATCGTCAATAAGAAGGTCCAAGGGATACAGTATACCTGAAGTGTAGCATCGGAATCTATAACAAGTGTCACAGGAATGGTTCAAAACATAGTCAGTAAGAAGAGTCAGTCTTTTTGTACTTAAGGCGGCATTATGCCTTTTCCGATGCAATTTCTGTGTTTCATCGTCAATAAGAAGGTCAGAGGGATACAGTAAACCTGAAGTGAAGCATCGGAATCTATAACTAGTGTCACAGAAATGGTTCAAAACATAGTCAGTAAGAAGAGTCAGTCTTTTTGTACTAAGTCGGTATTATGCCTTTTGTGTGTAATTCCGACGCAATTTCTGTGTTTCATCGTCAATAAGAAGGTCCAAGGGATACAGTAAACCTGAAGTTAAGCATCGGAATCTATAACTAGTGTCACAGGAATGGTTCAAAACATAGACAGTAAGAAGGGTCAGTCTTCTTGTATATAAGTCGGCGTTGTGCCTTTTGTATTTAATTCCGATGCAATTTCTGTGATTCATCGTCAATTAGAAGATCAGAGGGATACAGTATACCTGAAGTGAAGCATCGGAATCCATAACTAGTGTCACAGGAATGGTTCAAAACATAGTCAGTGAGAAGAGTCAGTCTTTTTGTACTTAAGTCGACATTGTGCCTTTTGTGTTTAATTCCGAAGCAATTTGTGTGTTTCATCGTCAATAAGAAGCTCCAAGGGATACAGTAAACCTGAAGTGAAGCATCGGAATCTATAACTAGTGTCACAGGAATGGTTCTAAACATAGTCAGTAAGAAGAGTCAGTCTTTTTGTACTTAAGTCGGCAATGTGCCTTTTGTATTTTATTCCGATGCAATTTCTGTGTTTCATCGTCAATAAGAAGGTCCAAGGGATACAGTAAACCTGAAGTGAAGCATCGGAATCTATAACTAGTGTCACAGGAATGGTTCAAAACATAGACAGTAAGAAGAGTTAGTCTTCTTGTACATACGTCGGCTATGTGCCTTTTGTATTTCATTCCGATGCAATTTCTGTGTTTCATCGTCAATAAGAAGATCAGAGGGATACAGTAAACCTGAAGTAAAGCATCGGAATCTATAACTAGTGTCACAGGAATGGTTCAAAACATAGTCAGTAAGAAGAGTCAGTCTTTTTGTACTTAAGTCGGCATTGTGCATTTTGTGTTTAATTCCGATGCAATTTCTGTGGTTCATCGTCAATAAGAAGATCAGAGGGATACAGTAAACCTGAAGTGAAGCATCGGAATCTATAACTAGTGTCACAGGAATGGTTCAAAACATAGTCAGTAAGAAGAGTCAGTCTTTTTGTACTTATGTCGGCATTGTGCCTTTTGTATTTAATTCCGATGCAATTTCTGTGTTTCATCGTCAATGAGAAGATCAGAGGGATACAGTAAACCTGAAGTGAAGCATCGGAATCTATAACTAGTGTCACAGGAATGGTTCAAAACATAGTCAGTAAGAAGAGTCAGTCTTTTTGTACTTAAGTCGGCATTGTGCCTTTTGTATTTAATTCGGATGCAATTTCTGTGTTTCATCGTCAATAAGAACATCAGAGGGATACAGTAAACCTGAAGTGAAGAATCGGAATCTATAACTAGTGTCACAGGTATGGTTCAAAACATAGACAGTAAGAATAGTCAGTCTTCTTGTATATAAGTCGGCATTGTGCCTTTTGTGTTTAATTCGGATGCAATTTCTGTGTTTCATCGTCAATAGGAAGATCAGATGGATACAGTAAACCTGAAGTGAAGCATCGGAATCTATAACAAGTGTCACAGGAATGGTTCAAAACATAGACAGTAAGAAGGGTCAGTCTTCTTGTACTTAAGTCGGCCATGTGCCTTTTGTATTTCTTTTCGATGCAATTTCTGTGTTTCATCGTTAATAAGAAGGTCAGAGGTATACAGTAAACCTGAAGTGAAGCATCGGAATCAATAACTAGTGTCACAGGAATGGTTCAAAACATAGTCAGTAAGAAGAGTCAGTCTTTTTGTACTTAAGTCGGCATTGTGCCTTTTGTGTTTAATTCCGATGCAATTTCTGTGTTTCATCGTCAATAAGAAGGTCCAAGGGATACAGTAATCCAGAAGTGAAGCATCGGAATCTATAACTAGTGTCACAGGATAATTCAAAACATTGCCAGTAAGAAGAGTCAGTCTTCTTGTACTTAAGTAGGCATTGTGCCTTTTGCATTTAATTCCGATGCAATTTCTGTGTTTCATCTTCAATCAGAATGTCCAAGGGATACAGTAAACCTGAAGTGAAGCATCGGAATCTATAACTAGTGTCACAGGAATGGTTCAAAACATAGACAGTATGAAGAATCAGTCTTCTTGTACTTAAGTCGGTATTGTGCCTTTTGTATTTAATTCCGATGCAATTTCTGTGTTTCATCTTCAATCAGAATGTCCAAGGGATACAGTAAACCTGAAGTGAAGCATCGGAATGTATAACTAGTGTCACAGGAATGGTTCAAAACATAGTCATTAAGAAGTGTCAGTCTTCTTGTCCTTAAGTCGGCATTATGCCTTTTGTATTTAATCCCGATGCAATTTCGGTGTTTCATCGTCAATAAGATGGTCAGAGGGATACAGTAAACCTGAAGTGAAACATCGGAATCTATAACTAGTGTCACAGGAATGTTTCAAAACATAGACAGTAAGAAGAGTTAGTCTTCTTGTACATAAGTCGGCCATGTGCCTTTTGTATTTCATTTCGATGCAATTTCTGTGTTTCATCGTTAATAAGAAGGTCAGAGGGATACAGTAAACCTGAAGTGAAGCATCGGAATGTATAACTAGTGTCACAGGAATGGTTCAAAACATAGTCAGTAAGAAGTGTCAGTCTTCTTGTCCTTAAGTCGGCATTGTGCCTTTTGTATTTAATCCCGATGCAATTTCTGTGTTTCATCGTCAATAAGAAATCCAAGGGATACAGTAAACCTAAAGTGAAGCATCGGAATCTATAACAAGTGTCACAGGAATGGTTCAAAACATAGACAGTAAGAAGGGTCAGTCTTCTTGTACTTAAGTCGGCCATGTGCCTTTTGTATTTCATTTCGATGCAATTTCTGTTTTTCATCGTAAATAAGAAGGTCAGAGGTATACAGTAAACCTGAAGTGAAGCATCGGAATCAATAACTAGTGTTACAGGAATGGTTCAAAACATAGTCAGTAAGAAGAGTCAGTCTTTTTGTACTTAAGTCGGCATTGTGATTTTTTGGTGTTTCGTTCCGTTGCAATTTCTGTGTTTCATCGTCAATAAGAAAGTCCAAGGGATACAGTAAACCTGAAGTGAAGCATCGGAATGTATAACTAGTGTCACAGGAATGGTTCGAAACATAGTCAGTAAGAAGTGTCAGTCTTCTTGTCCTTAAGTCGGCATTGTGCCTTTTGTATTTTATCCCGATGCAATTTCTCTGTTTCATCGTCAATAAGAAGGTCCAAGGGATACAGTATACCTGAAGTGTAGCATCGGAATCTATAACAAGTGTCACAGGAATGGTTCAAAACATAGTCAGTAAGAAGAGTCAGTCTTTTTGTACTTAAGTCGGCATTATGCCTTTTCCGATGCAATTTCTGTGTTTCATCGTCAATAAGAAGGTCAGAGGGATACAGTAAACCTGAAGTGAAGCATCGGAATCTATAACTAGTGTCACAGGAATGGTTCAAAACATAGTCAGTAAGAAGAGTCAGTCTTTTTGTACTTAAGTCGGCATTGTGCATTTTGTGTTTAATTCCGATGCAATTTCTGTGGTTCATCGTCAATAAGAAGATCAGAGGGATACAGTAAACCGGAACTGAAGCATCGGAATCTATAACTAGTGTCACAGGAATGGTTCAAAACATAGTCAGTAAGAAGAGTCAGTCTTTTTGTACTTATGTCGGCATTGTGCCTTTTGTATTTAATTCCGATGCAATTTCTGTGTTTCATCGTCAATGAGAAGATCAGAGGGATACAGTAAACCTGAAGTGAAGCATCGGAATCTATAACTAGTGTCACAGGAATGGTTCAAAACATAGTCAGTAAGAAGAGTCAGTCTTTTTGTACTTAAGTCGGCATTGTGCCTTTTGTATTTAATTCGGATGCAATTTCTGTGTTTCATCGTCAATAAGAAGATCAGAGGGATACAGTAAACCTGAAGTGAAGCATCGGAATCTATAACTAGTGTCACAGGAATGGTTCAAAACATAGTCAGTAAGAAGAGTCAGTCTTTTTGTACTTAAGTCGGCATTGTGCCTTTTGTGTTTAATTCGGATGCAATTTCTGTGTTTCATCGTCAATAGGAAGATCAGAGGGATACAGTAATCCTGACGTGAAGCATCGGAATCTATAACTAGTGTCACAGGAATGGTTCAAATCATAAACAGTAAGAATAGGCAGTCTTTCTGTACTTAAGTCGGCATTGTGGTTTTTGTGTTTAATTCCGATGCAATTTGTGTGTTTCATCGTCAATAAGAAGGTCCAAGGGATACAGTAAACCTGAAGTGAAGCATCGGAATCTATAACAAGTGTCACAGGAATGGTTCAAAACATAGACAGTAAGAAGAGTCAGTCTTCTTGTACTTAAGTCGGCCATGTGCCTTTTGTATTTCATTTCGATGCAATTTCTGTGTTTCATCGTTAATAAGAAGGTCAGAGGGATACAGTAAACCTGAAGTGAAGCATCGGAATCTATAACTAGTGTCACAGGAATGGTTCAAAGCATAGTCTGTAAGAAGAGTCAGTTTTCTTGTACTTAAGTCAGCATTGTGCCTTTTGTGTTTAATTCCGATGCAATTTCTGTGTTTCATCGTCAATAAGAAGGTCCAAGGGATACAGTAAACCTGTAGTGTAGCATCGGAATGTATAACTAGTGTCACAGGAATGGTTCAAAACATAGTCAGTAAGAAGTGTCAGTCTTCTTGTCCTTAAGTCGGCATTGTGCCTTTTGTATTTAATCCCGATGCAACTTCTGTGTTTCATCGTCAATAAGAAGGTCCAAGGGATACAGTAAACCTGAAGTGAAGCATCGGAATCTATAACAAGTGTCACAGGAATGGTTCAAAACATAGACAGTAAGAAGGGTCAGTCTTCTTGTACTTAAGTCGGCCATGTGCCTTTTGTATTTCATTTCGATGCAATTTCTGTGTTTCATCGTTAATAAGAAGGTCAGAGGTATATAGTAAACCTGAAGTGAAGCATCGGAATCAATAACTAGTGTCACAGGAATGGTTCAAAACATAGTCAGTAAGAAGAGTCAGTCTTTTTGTACTTAAGTCGGCATTGTGCCTTTTGTGTTTAATTCCGATGCAATTTCTGTGTTTCATCGTCAATAAGAAGGTCCAAGGGATACAGTAATCCAGAAGTGAAGCATCGGAATCTATAACTAGTGTCACAGGATAATTCAAAACATTGCCAGTAAGAAGAGTCAGTCTTCTTGTACTTAAGTAGGCATTGTGCCTTTTGCATTTAATTCCGATGCAATTTCTGTGTTTCATCTTCAATCAGAATGTCCAAGGGATACAGTAAACCTGAAGTGAAGCATCTGAATCTATAACTAGTGTCACAGGAATGGTTCAAAACATAGACAGTATGAAGAATCAGTCTTCTTGTACTTAAGTCGGTATTGTGCCTTTTGTATTTAATTCCGATGCAATTTCTGTGTTTCATCTTCAATCAGAATGTCTAAGGGATACAGTAAACCTGAAGTGAAGCATCGGAATGTATAACTAGTGTCACAGGAATGGTTCAAAACATAGTCATTAAGAAGTGTCAGTCTTCTTGTCCTTAAGTCGGCATTATGCCTTTTGTATTTAATCCCGATGCAATTTCGGTGTTTCATCGTCAATAAGAAGGTCAGAGGGATACAGTTAACCTAAAGTGAAGCATCGGAATCTATAACAAGTGTCACAGGAATGGTTCAAAACATAGACAGTAAGAAGGGTCAGTCTTCTTGTACTTAAGTCGGCCATGTGCCTTTTGTATTTCATTTCGATGCAATTTCTGTTTTTCATCGTAAATAAGAAGGTCAGAGGTATACAGTAAACCTGAAGTGAAGCATCGGAATCAATAACTAGTGTTACAGGAATGGTTCAAAACATAGTCAGTAAGAAGTGTCAGTCTTCTTGTCCTTAAGTCGGCATTGTGCCTTTTGTATTTTATCCCGATGCAATTTCTCTGTTTCATCGTCAATAAGAAGGTCCAAGGGATACAGTAAACCTGAAGTAAAGCATCGGAATCCATAACAAGTGTCACACGAATGGTACAAACATAGACAGTACGAAGAGCCAGTCTTCTTGTACTTATGTCGGCCATGTGCCTTTTGTATTTCATTTCGATGCTATTTCTGTGATTCATCGTTAATAAGAAGGTCAGAGGGATACAGTAAACCTGAAGTGAAGCATCGGAATCTATAACTAGTGTCACAGGAATGGTTCAAAACATAGTCAGTAAGAAGAGTCAGTCTTTTTGTACTCAAGTCGGCATTGTGCCTTTTGTGTTTAATTCCGATGCAATTTCTGTGTTTCATCGTCAATAAGAAGGTCCAAGGGATACAGTAAACCAGAAGCGAAGCATCGGAATCTATAACTAGTGTCACAGGATGATTCAAAACATTGCCAGTAAGAAGAGTCAGTCTTCTTGTACTTAAGTAGGCAATGTGCCTTTTGCATTTAATTCCGATGCAATTTCTGTGTTTCATCTTCAATCAGAATGTCCAAGGGATACAGTAAACCTCAAGTGAAGCATCGGAATGTATAACTAGTGTCACAGGAATGGTTCAAAACATAGTCATTAAGAAGTGTCAGTCTTCTTGTCCTTAAGTCGGGATTATGCCTTTTGTATTTAATCCCGATGCAATTTCAGTGTTTCATCGTCAATAAGAAGGTCCAAGGGATACAGTATACCTGAAGTGAAGCATCGGAATCTATAACAAGTGTCACAGGAATGGTTCAAAACATAGTCAGTAAGAAGAGTCAGTCTTTTTGTACTTATGTCGGCATTATGCCTTTTGTGTTTAATTCCGATGCAATTTCTGTGTTTCATCGTCAATAAGAAGGTCAGAGGGATACAGTAAACCTGAAGTGAAGCATCGGAATCTATAACTAGTGTCACAGGAATGGTTCAAAACATAGTCAGTAAGAAGAGTCAGTCTTTTTGTACTAAGTCGGTATTATGCCTTATGTGTGTAATTCCGACGCAATTTCTGTGTTTCATCGTCAATAAGAAGGTCCAAGGGATACAGTAAACCTGAAGTTAAGCATCGGAATCTATAACTAGTGTCACAGGAATGGTTCCAAACATAGACAGTAAGAAGGGTCAGTCTTCTTGTATATAAGTCGGCATTGTGCCTTTTGTATTTAATTCCGATGCAATTTCTGTGTTTCATCGTCAATTAGAAGATCAGAGGGATACAGTATACCTGAAGTGAAGCATCGGAATCCATAACTGGTGTCACAGGAATGGTTCAAAACATAGTCAGTAAGAAGAGTCAGTCTTTTTGTACTTAAGTCGACATTGTGCCTTTTGTGTTTAATTCCGAAGCAATTCGTGTGTTTCATCGTCAATAAGAAGCTCCAAGGGATACAGTAAACCTGAAGTGAAGCATCGGAATCTATAACTAGTGTCACAGGAATGGTTCAAAACATAGTCAGTAAGAAGAGTCAGTCTTTTTGTACTTAAGTCGGCATTGTGCCTTTTGTATTTTATTCCGATGCAATTTCTGTGTTTCATCGTCAATAAGAAGGTCCAAGGGATACAGTAAACCTGAAGTGAAGCATCGGAATCTATAACTAGTGTCACAGGAATGGTTCAAAACATAGACAGTAAGAAGAGTTAGTCTTCTTGTACATACGTCGGCTATGTGCCTTTTGTATTTCATTCCGATGCAATTTCTGTGTTTCATCGTCAATAAGAAGATCAGAGGGATACAGTAAACCTGAAGTAAGGCATCGGAATCTATAACTAGTGTCACAGGAATGGTTCAAAACATAGTCAGTAAGAAGAGTCAGTCTTTTTGTACTTAAGTCGGCATTGTGCATTTTGTGTTTAATTCCGATGCAATTTCTGTGCTTCATCGTCAATAAGAAGATCAGAGGGATACAGTAAACCTGAAGTGAACCATCGGAATGTATAACTAGTGTCACAGGAATGGTTCAAAACATAGTCAGTAAGAAGAGTCAGTCTTTTTGTACTAAGTCGGTATTATGCCTTTTGTGTGTAATTCCGACGCAATTTCTGTGTTTCATCGTCAATAAGAAGGTCCAAGGGATACAGTAAACCTGAAGTGAAGCATCGGAATCTATAACTAGTGTCACAGGAATGGTTCAAAACATAGTCAGTAAGAAGAGTCAGTCTTTTTGTACTTAAGTCGGCATTGTGCCTTTTGTATTTAATTCGGATGCAATTTCTGTGTTTCATCGTCAATAAGAAGATCAGAGGGATACAGTAAACCTGAAGTGAAGCATCGGAATCTATAACTAGTGTCACAGGAATGGTTCAAAACATAGTCAGTAAGAAGAGTCAGTCTTTTTGTACTTAAGTCGGCATTGTGCCTTTTGTGTTTAATTCGGATGCAATTTCTGTGTTTCATCGTCAATAGGAAGATCAGAGGGATACAGTAATCCTGACGTGAAGCATCGGAATCTATAACTAGTGTCACAGGAATGGTTCAAATCATAAACAGTAAGAATAGGCAGTCTTTCTGTACTTAAGTCGGCATTGTGGTTTTTGTGTTTAATTCCGATGCAATTTGTGTGTTTCATCGTCAATAAGAAGGTCCAAGGGATACAGTAAACCTGAAGTGAAGCATCGGAATCTATAACAAGTGTCACAGGAATGGTTCAAAACATAGACAGTAAGAAGAGTCAGTCTTCTTGTACTTAAGTCGGCCATGTGCCTTTTGTATTTCATTTCGATGCAATTTCTGTGTTTCATCGTTAATAAGAAGGTCAGAGGGATACAGTAAACCTGAAGTGAAGCATCGGAATCTATAACTAGTGTCACAGGAATGGTTCAAAGCATAGTCAGTAAGAAGAGTCAGTTTTCTTGTACTTAAGTCGGCATTGTGCCTTTTGTGTTTAATTCCGATGCAATTTCTGTGTTTCATCGTCAATAAGAAGGTCCAAGGGATACAGTAAACCTGTAGTGAAGCATCGGAATGTATAACTAGTGTCACAGGAATGGTTCAAAACATAGTCAGTAAGAAGTGTCAGTCTTCTTGTCCTTAAGTCGGCATTGTGCCTTTTGTATTTAATCCCGATGCAATTTCTGTGTTTCATCGTCAATAAGAAGGTGCAAGGGATACAGTAAACCTGAAGTGAAGCATCGGAATCTATAACAAGTGTCACAGGAATGGTTCAAAACATAGACAGTAAGAAGGGTCAGTCTTCTTGTACTTAAGTCGGCCATGTGCCTTTTGTATTTCATTTCGATGCAATTTCTGTGTTTCATCGTTAATAAGAAGGTCAGAGGTATATAGTAAACCTGAAGTGAAGCATCGGAATCAAGAACTAGTGTCACAGGAATGGTTCAAAACATAGTCAGTAAGAAGAGTCAGTCTTTTTGTACTTAAGTCGGCATTGTGCCTTTTGTGTTTAATTCCGATGCAATTTCTGTGTTTCATCGTCAATAAGAAGGTCCAAGGGATACAGTAATCCAGAAGTGAAGCATCGGAATCTATAACTAGTGTCACAGGATAATTCAAAACATTGCCAGTAAGAAGAGTCAGTCTTCTTGTACTTAAGTAGGCATTGTGCCTTTTGCATTTAATTCCGATGCAATTTCTGTGTTTCATCTTCAATCAGAATGTCCAAGGGATACAGTAAACCTGAAGTGAAGCATCGGAATCTATAACTAGTGTCACAGGAATGGTTCAAAACATAGACAGTATGAAGAATCAGTCTTCTTGTACTTAAGTCGGTATTGTGCCTTTTGTATTTAATTCCGATGCAATTTCTGTGTTTCATCTTCAATCAGAATGTCTAAGGGATACAGTAAACCTGAAGTGAAGCATCGGAATGTATAACTAGTGTCACAGGAATGGTTCAAAACATAGTCATTAAGAAGTGTCAGTCTTCTTGTCCTTAAGTCGGCATTATGCCTTTTGTATTTAATCCCGATGCAATTTCGGTGTTTCATCGTCAATAAGAAGGTCAGAGGGATACAGTTAACCTAAAGTGAAGCATCGGAATCTATAAAAAGTGTCACAGGAATGGTTCAAAACATAGACAGTAAGAAGGGTCAGTCTTCTTGTACTTAAGTCGGCCATGTGCCTTTTGTATTTCATTTCGATGCAATTTCTGTATTTCATCGTAAATAAGAAGGTCAGAGGTATACAGTAAACCTGAAGTGAAGCATCGGAATGTATAACTAGTGTCACAGGAATGTTTCGAAACATAGTCAGTAAGAAGTGTCAGTCTTCTTGTCCTTAAGTCGGCATTGTGCCTTTTGTATTTTATCCCGATGCAATTTCTCTGTTTCATCGTCAATAAGAAGGTCCAAGGGATACAGTAAACCTGAAGTAAAGCATCGGAATCCATAACAAGTGTCACACGAATGGTACAAACATAGACAGTACGAAGAGCCAGTCTTCTTGTACTTATGTCGGCCATGTGCCTTTTGTATTTCATTTCGATGCTATTTCTGTGATTCATCGTTAATAAGAAGGTCAGAGGGATACAGTAAACCTGAAGTGAAGCATCGGAATCTATAACTAGTGTCACAGGAATGGTTCAAAACATAGTCAGTAAGAAGAGTCAGTCTTTTTGTACTCAAGTCGGCATTGTGCCTTTTGTGTTTAATTCCGATGCAATTTCTGTGTTTCATCGTCAATAAGAAGGTCCAAGGGATACAGTAAACCAGAAGCGAAGCATCGGAATCTATAACTAGTGTCACAGGATGATTCAAAACATTGCCAGTAAGAAGAGTCAGTCTTCTTGTACTTAAGTAGGCATTGTGCCTTTTGCATTTAATTCCGATGCAATTTCTGTGTTTCATCTTCAATCAGAATGTCCAAGGGATACAGTAAACCTCAAGTGAAGCATCGGAATGTATAACTAGTGTCACAGGAATGGTTCAAAACATAGTCATTAAGAAGTGTCAGTCTTCTTGTCCTTAAGTCGGGATTATGCCTTTTGTATTTAATCCCGATGCAATTTCAGTGTTTCATCGTCAATAAGAAGGTCCAAGGGATACAGTATACCTGAAGTGAAGCATCGGAATCTATAACAAGTGTCACAGGAATGGTTCAAAACATAGTCAGTAAGAAGAGTCAGTCTTTTTGTACTTATGTCGGCATTATGCCTTTTGTGTTTAATTCCGATGCAATTTCTGTGTTTCATCGTCAATAAGAAGGTCAGAGGGATACAGTAAACCTGAAGTGAAGCATCGGATTCTATAACTAGTGTCACAGGAATGGTTCAAAACATAGTCAGTAAGAAGAGTCAGTCTTTTTGTACTAAGTCGGTATTATGCCTTATGTGTGTAATTCCGACGCAATTTCTGTGTTTCATCGTCAATAAGAAGGTCCAAGGGATACAGTAAACCTGAAGTTAAGCATCGGAATCTATAACTAGTGTCACAGGAATGGTTCCAAACATAGACAGTAAGCAGGGTCAGTCTTCTTGTATATAAGTCGGCATTGTGCCTTTTGTATTTAATTCCGATGCAATTTCTGTGTTTCATCGTCAATTAGAAGATCAGAGGGATACAGTATACCTGAAGTGAAGCATCGGAATCCATAACTGGTGTCACAGGAATGGTTCAAAACATAGTCAGTAAGAAGAGTCAGTCTTTTTGTACTTAAGTCGACATTGTGCCTTTTGTGTTTAATTCCGAAGCAATTCGTGTGTTTCATCGTCAATAAGAAGCTCCAAGGGATACAGTAAACCTGAAGTGAAGCATCGGAATCTATAACTAGTGTCACAGGAATGGTTCAAAACATAGTCAGTAAGAAGAGTCAGTCTTTTTGTACTTAAGTCGGCATTGTGCCTTTTGTATTTTATTCCGATGCAATTTCTGTGTTTCATCGTCAATAAGAAGGTCCAAGGGATACAGTAAACCTGAAGTGAAGCATCGGAATCTATAACTAGTGTCACAGGAATGGTTCAAAACATAGACAGTAAGAAGAGTTAGTCTTCTTGTACATACGTCGGCTATGTGCCTTTTGTATTTCATTCCGATGCAATTTCTGTGTTTCATCGTCAATAAGAAGATCAGAGGGATACAGTAAACCTGAAGTAAGGCATCGGAATCTATAACTAGTGTCACAGGAATGGTTCAAAACATAGTCAGTAAGAAGAGTCAGTCTTTTTGTACTTAAGTCGGCATTGTGCATTTTGTGTTTAATTCCGATGCAATTTCTGTGCTTCATCGTCAATAAGAAGATCAGAGGGATACAGTAAACCTGAAGTGAACCATCGGAATGTATAACTAGTGTCACAGGAATGGTTCAAAACGTAGTCAGTAAGAAGAGTCAGTCTTTTTGTACTTATGTCGGCATTGTGCCTTTTGTATTTAATTCCGATGATATTTCTGTGTTTCATCGTCAATGAGAAGATCAGAGGGATACAGTAAACCTGAAGTGAAGCATCGGAATCTGTAACTAGTGTCACAGGAATGGTTCAAAACATAGTCAGTAAGAAGAGTCAGTCTCTTTGTACTTAAGTCGGCATTGTGCCTTTTGTATTTAATTCGGATGCAATATCTGTGTTTCATCGTCAATAAGAAGATCAGAGGGATACAGTAAACCTGAAGTGAAGCATCGGAATCTATAACTAGTGTCACAGGTATGGTTCAAAACATAGACAGTAAGAAGAGTCAGTCTTCTTGTATATAAGTCGGAATTGTGCCTTTTGTATTTAATTACGATGCAATTTCTGTGTTTCATCGTCAATAAGAAGATCAGAGGGATACAATAAACCTGAAGTGAAGCATCGGAATCTATAACTAGTGTCACAGGAATGGTTCAAAACATAGTCAGTAAGAAGAGTCAGTCTTTTTGTACTTAAGTCGGCATTGTGCCTTTTGTGTTTAATTCGGATGCAATTTCTGTGTTTCATCGTCAATAGGAAGATCAGAGGGATACAGTAATCCTGACGTGAAGCATCGGAATCTATAACTAGTGTCACAGGAATGGTTCAAATCATAAACAGTAAGAATAGTCAGTCTTTCTGTACTTAAGTCGGCATTGTGGTTTTTGTGTTTAATTCCGATGCAATTTGTGTGTTTCATCGTCAATAAGAAGGTCCAAGGGATACAGTAAACCTGAAGTGAAGCATCGGAATCTATAACAAGTGTCACAGGAATGGTTCAAAACATAGACAGTAAGAAGAGTCAGTCTTCTTGTACTTAAGTCGGCCATGTGCCTTTTGTATTTCATTTCGATGCAATTTCTGTGTTTCATCGTTAATAAGAAGGTCAGAGGGATACAGTAAACCTGAAGTGAAGCATCGGAATCTATAACAAGTGTTACAGGAATGGCTCAAAACATAGACAGTAAGAAGGGTCAGTCTTCTTGTACTTAAGTCGGCCATGTGCCTTTTGTATTTAATTCCGATGCAATTTCTGTGTTTCATCGTCAATAAGAAGATCAGAGGGATACAGTAAACCTGAAGTAAAGCATCGGAATCTATAACTAGTGTCACAGGAATGGTTGAAAACATAGTCAGTAAGAAGAGTCAGGCTTTTTGTACTTAAGTCGGCATTGTGCATTTTGTGTTTAATTCCGATGCAATTTCTGTGCTTCATCGTCAATAAGAAGATCAGAGGGATACAGTAAACCTGAAGTGAAGCATCGGAATCTATAACTAGTGTCACAGGAATTGTTCAAAGCATAGTCAGTAAGAAGAGTCAGTCTTTTTGTACTTATGTCGGCATTGTGCCTTTTGTATTTAATTCCGATGCAATTTCTGTGTTTCATCGTCAATGAGAAGATCAGAGGGATACAGTAAACCTGAAGTGAAGCATCGGAATCTATAACTAGTGTCACAGGAATGGTTCAAAACATAGTCAGTAAGAAGAGTCAGTCTTTTTGTACTTATGTCGGCATTGTGCCTTTTGTATTCAATTCGGATGCAATTTCTGTGTTTCATCGTCAATAAGAAGATCAGAGGGATACAGTAAACCTGAAGTGAAGCATCGGAATCTATAACTAGTGTCACAGGTATGGTTCAAAACATAGATAGTAAGAAGAGTCAGTCTTCTTGTATATAAGTCGGCATTGTGCCTTTTGTATTTAATTACGATGGAATTTCTGTGTTTCATCGTCAATAAGAAGATCAGAGGGATACAGTAAACCTGAAGTGAAGCATCGGTATCTATAACTAGTGTCACAGGAATGGTTCAAAACATAGTCAGTAAGAAGAGTCAGTCTTTTTGTACTTAAGTCGGCATTGTGCCTTTTGTGTTTAATTCGGATGCAATTTCTGTGTTTCATCGTCAATAGAATGATCAGAGGGATACAGTAAACCTGAAGTGAAGCATCGGAATCTATAACTAGTGTCACAGGAATGGTTCAAATCATAAACAGTAAGAATAGTCAGTCTTTCTGTACTTAAGTCGGCATTGTGGTTTTTGTGTTTAATTCCGATGCAATTTGTGTGTTTCATCGTTAATAAGAAGGTCCAAGGGATACAGTAAACCTGAAGTGAAGAATGGAATCTATAACAAGTGTCACAGGAATGGCTCAAAACATAGACAGTAAGAAGAGTCAGTCTTCTTGTACTTAAGTCGGCCATGTGCCTTTTGTGTTCAATTCCGATGCAATTTCTGTGTTTCATCGTCAATAAGAAGGTCCAAGGGATACAGTAAACCTCTAGTGAAGCATCGGAATCTATAACAAGTGTCACAGGAATGGTTCAAACGTAGACAGTAAGAAGGGTCAGTCTTCTTGTACTTAAGTCGGCCATGTGCCTATTGTATTTCATTTCGATGCAATTACTGTGTTTCATCGTTAATAAGAAGGTCAGAGGTATACAGAAAACCTGGAGTGAAGCATCGGAATCAATAACTAGTGTTACAGGAATGGTTCAAAACATAGTCAGTAAGAAGAGTCAGTCTTTTTGTACTTAAGTCGGCATTGTGATCTTTTGGTGTTTCATTCCGTTGCAATTTCTGTGTTTCATCGTCAATAAGAAGGTCCAAGGGATACAGTAAACCTGAAGTGAAGCATCGGAATCTATAACTTGTGTCACAGGAATGGATCAAAACATAGACAGTAAGAAGAGTCAGTTTTCTTGTATATAAGTCGGCATTCTGCCTTTTATATTTAATTCCGATGCAATTTCTGTGTTTCATCGTCAATAAGAAGATCAGAGGGATACAGTAAATCTGAAGTGAAGCATCGGAATCTATAACTAGTGTCACAGGAATGGTTCAAAACATTGACAGTAGGAAGAGTCAGTCTTCTTGTCCTTAAGTCGGCATTGTGCCTTTTGTATTTAATCCCGATGCAATTTCTGTGTTTCATCGTCAATAAGAAGGTCCAAGGGATACAGTAAACCTGAAGTGAAGCATCGGAATCTAAAACAAGTGTCATAGGAATGGTTCAAATCGTAGTCAGTAAGAAGAGTCAGACTTTTTGTACTTAAGTCGGCATTGTGCATTTTGTGTTTAATTCCGATGCAATTTCTGTGCTTCATCGTCAATAAGAAGATCAGAGGGATACAGTAAACCTGAAGTGAAGCATCGGAATCTATAACTAGTGTCACAGGAATGGTTCAAAGCATAGTCAGTAAGAACAGTCAGTCGTTTTGTACTTATGTCGGCATTGTGCCTTTTGTATTTAATTCCGATGCAATTTCTGTGTTTCATCGTCAATGAGAAGATCAGAGGGATACAGTAAACCTGAAGTGAAGCATCGGAATCTATAACTAGTGTCACAGGAATGGTTCAAAACATAGTCAGTAAGAAGAGTCAGTCTTTTTGTACTTAAGTCGGCATTGTGCCTCTTGTATTTAATTTGGGTGCAATTTCTGTGTTTCATCGTCAATAAGAAGATCAGAGGGATACAGTAAACCTGAAGTCAAGCATCGGAATCTATAGCTAGTGTCACAGGTATGGTTCAAAACATAGACAGTAAGAAGAGTCAGTCTTCTTGTATATAAGTCGGCATTGTGCCTTTTGTATTTAATTACGATGCAATTTCTGTGTTTCATCGTCAATAAGAAGATCAGAGGGATACAGTAAACCTGAAGTGAAGCATCGGTATCTATAACTAGTGTCACAGGAATGGTTCAAACATAGTCAGTAAGAAGAGTCAGTCTTTTTGTACTTAAGTCGGCATTGTGCCTTTTGTGTTTAATTCGGATGCAATTTCTGTGTTTCATCGTCAATAGAAAGATCAGAGGGATACAGTAAACCTGAAGTGAAGCATCGGAATCTATAACTAGTGTCACAGGAATGGTTCAAATCATAAACAGTAAGAATAGTCAGTCTTTCTGTACTTAAGTCGGCATTGTGGTTTTTGTGTTTAATTCCGATGCAATTTGTGTGTTTCATCGTCAATAAGAAGGTCCAAGGGATACAGTAAACCTGAATTGAAGCATCGGAATCTATAACAAGTGTCACAGGAATGGTTCAAAGCATAGTCAGTAAGAAGAGTCAGTTTTCTTGTACTTAAGTCGGCATTGTGCCTTTTGTGTTTAATTCCGATGCAATTTCTGTGTTTCATCGTCAATAAGAAGGTCCAAGGGATACAGTAAACCTGTAGTGAAGCATCGGAATGTATAACTAGTGTCACAGGAATGGTTCAAGACATAGTCAGTAAGAAGTGTCAGTCTTCTTGTCCTTAAGTCGGCATTGTGCCTTTTGTATTTAATCCCGATGCAATTTCTGTGTTTCATCGTCAATAAGAAGGTCCAAGGGATACAGTAAACCTGAAGTGAAGCATCGGAATCTATAACAAGTGTCACAGGAATGGTTCAAAACATAGACAGTAAGAAGGGTCAGTCTTCTTGTACTTAAGTCGGCCATGTGCCTTTTGTATTTCATTTCGATGCAATTTCTGTGTTTCATCGTTAATAAGAAGGTCAGAGGTATACAGTAAACCTGAAGTGAAGCATCGGAATCAATAACTAGTGTTACAGGAACGGTTCAAAACATAGTCAGTAAGAAGAGTCAGTCTTTTTGTACTTAAGTCGGCATTGTGATTTTTTGGTGTTTCATTCCGTTGCAATTTCTGTGTTTCATCGTCAATAAGAAGGTAAAAGGGATACAGTAAACATGAAGTGAAGCATCGGAATGTATAACTAGTGTCACAGGAATGGTTCGAAACATAGTCAGTAAGAAGTGTCAGTCTTCTTGTCCTTAAGTTGGCATTGTGCCTTTTGTATTTAATCCCGATGCAATTTCGGTGTTTCATCGTCAATAAGAAGGGCCAAGGGATACAGTAAACCTGAAGTAAAGCATCGGAATCTATAACAAGTGTTACACGAATGGTTCAAAACATAGACAGTACGAAGGGCCAGTCTTCTTGTACTTATGTAGGCCATGTGCCTTTTGTATTTCATTTCGATGCTATTTCTTGTGATTCATCGTTTAAAAGAAGGTCAGAGGGATACAGTAAACCTGAAGTGAAGCATCGGAATCTATAACTAGTGTCACAGGAATGGTTCAAAACATAGTCAGTAAGAAGAGTCAGTCTTTTTGTACTTAAGTCGGCATTGTGTTTTGGGTTTAATTCCGATGCAATTTCTGTGTTTCATCGTCAATAAGAAGGTCCAAGGGATACAGTAAACCTGAAGTGAAGAATCGGAATCTATAACTAGTGTCACAGGAATGGTTCAAAACATAGACAGTAAGAAGAGTCAGTTTTCTTGTATATAAGTCGGCATTCTGCCTTTTATATTTAATTCCGATGCAATTTCTGTGTTTCATCGTCAATAAGAAGATCCGAGGGATACAGTAAACCTGAAGTGAAGCATCGGAATCTATAACTAGTGTCACAGGAATGGTTCAAAACATTGACAGTAGGAAGAGTCAGTCTTCTTGTCCTTAAGTCGGCATTGTGCCTTTTGTATTTAATCCCGATGCAATTTCTGTGTTTCATCGTCAATAAGAAGGTCCAAGGGATACAGTAAACCTGAAGTGAAGCATCGGAATCTATAACAAGTGTCATAGGAATGGTTCAAAACATAGACAGTAAGAAGGGTCAGTCTTCTTGTCCTTAAGTCGGCATTGTGCCTTTTGTGTTTAATTCCGATGCAATATCTGTGTTTCATCGTCAATAAGAAGGTCCAAGGGATACAGTAAACCAGAAGTGAAGCATCGGACACTATAACTAGTGTCACAGGAATGGTTCAAAACATAGTCAGTAAGAAGTGTCAGTCTTCTTGTCCTTAAGTCGGCATTGTGCCTTTTGTATTTAATCCCGATGCAATTTCTGTGTTTCATCGTCAATAAGAAGGTCCAAGGGATACAGTAAACCTGAAGTGAAGCATCGGAATCTATAACAAGTGTCACAGGAATGGTTCAAAACATAGACAGTAAGAAGGGTCAGTCTTCTTGTACTTAAGTCAGCCATGTGCCTTTTGTATTTCATTTCGATGCAATTTCTGTGTTTCATCGTTAATAAGGTGGTCAGAGGTATACAGTAAACCTGGAGTGAAGCATCGGAATCAATAACTAGTGTTACAGGAATGGTTCTAAACATAGTCAGTAAGAAGAGTCAGTCTTTTTGCACTTAAGTCGGCATTGTGATTTTTTGGTGTTTCATTCCGTTGCAATTTCTGTGTTTCATCGTCAATAAGAAGGTCCAAGGGATACAGTAAACCTGAAGTGAAGCATCGGAATCTATAACTAGTGTCACAGGAATGGGTCAAAACATAGTCAGTAAGAAGAGTCAGTCTTTTTGTACTTAAGTCGGTATTGTGCTTTTGTGTTTAATTCCGATGCAATTTCTGTGTTTCATCGTCAATTAGAAGGTCCAAGTGATACAGTAAACCTGAAGTGAAGCATCGGAATCTATAACTAGTGTCACAGGAATGGTTCAAAACATAGACAGTAAGAAGAGTCAGTTTTCTTGTATATAAGTCGGCATTCTGCCTTTTCTATTTAATTCCGATGCAATTTCTGTGTTTCATCGTCAATAAGAACATCAGAGGGATACAGTAAACCTGAAGTGAAGCTTCGGAATCTATAACTAGTGTCACAGGAATGGTTCAAAACATTGACAGTAGGAAGAGTCAGTCTTCTTGTCCTTAAGTCGGCATTGTGCCTTTTGTATTTAATCCCGATACAATTTCTGTGTTTCATCGTCAATAAGAAGGTCCAAGGGATACAGTAAACCTGAAGTGAAGCATCGGAATCTAAAACAAGTGTCATAGGAATATTTCAAAACATAGACAGTAAGAAGGGTCAGTCTTCTTGTACTTAAGTCGGCCATGTCCCTTTTGTATTTCATTTCGATGCAATTTCTGTGTTTCATCGTTAATAAGAAGGTCAGAGGGATACAGTAAACCAGAAGTGAAGCATCGGAATCTATAACTAGTGTCACAGGAATGGTTCAAAACATAGTCAGCAAGAAGAGTCAGTCTTTTTGTACTTAAGTCGGCATTGTGCCTTTTGTGTTTAATTCCGATGCAATATCTGTGTTTCATCGTCAATAAGAAGGTCCAAGGGATACAGTAAACCAGAAGTGTAGCATCGGAATCTATTACTAGTGTCACAGGATGATTCAAAACATTGCCAGTAAGAAGAGTCAGTCTTCTTGTACTTAAGTAGGCATTGTGCCTTTTGCATTTAATTCCGATGCAATTTCTGTGTTTCATCATCAATCAGAATGTCCAAGGGATACAGTAAACCTGAAGTGAAGCATCGGAATACATAACTAGTGGTACAGGAATGGTTCAAAACATAGACAGATGAAGAATCAGTCTTCTTGTACTTAAGTCGGTATTGTGCCTTTTGTATTTAATTCCGATGCAATTTCTCTGTTTCATCTTCAATCAGAATGTCCAAGGGATACAGTAAACCTGAAGTGAAGCATCGGAATGTATAACTAGTGTCACAGGAATGGTTCAAAACATAGTCAGTAAGAAGTGTCAGTCTTCTTGTCCTTAAGTCGCCATTGTGCCTTTTGTATTTAATCCCGATGCAATTTCGGTGTTTCATCGTCAATAAGAAGGTCCAAGGGATACAGTAAACCTGAAGTAAGGCATCGGAATCTATAACAAGTGTCACAGGAATGGTTCAAATCATAGACAGTAAGAAGATTCAGTCTTCTTGTACTTAAGTCGGCCATGTGCCTTTTGTATTTCATTTCGATGCAATTTCTGTGTTTCATCGTTAATAAGAAGGTCAGAGGGATACAGCAAACCTGAAGTGAAGCATCGGAATCTATAACTAGTGTCACAGGAATGGTTCAAAACATAGTCAGTAAGAAGAGTCATTCTTTTTGTACTTAAGTCGGCATTGTGCCTTTTGTGTTTAATTCCGATGCAATTTCTGTGTTTCATCGTCAATAAGAAGGTCCAAGGGATACAGTAAACCTGAAGTGAAGCATCGGAATCTATAACTAGTGTCACAGGAATGGTTCAAAACATAGACAGTAAGGAGAGACAGTCTTCTAGTATATAAGCCGGCATTGTGCCTTTTGTATTTAATTCCGATGCAATTTCTGTGTTTCATCGTCAATAAGAAGATCAGAGGGATACAGTAAACCTGAAACGAAGCATCGGAATATATAACTAGTGTCACAGGAATGGTTCAAAACATTGACAGTAGGAAGAGTCAGTCTTCTTGTACTTAAGTCGGCATTGTGCCTTTTGTATTTAATTCCGATGCAATTTCTGTGTTTCATCGTCAATAAGGAGGTCCAAGGGATACAGTAAACCTGAAGTGAAGCATCGGAATCTATAACTAGTGTCACAGGAATGGTTCAAAGCATAGACAGTAAGAAGAGTCAGTCTTCTAGCACTTAAGTCGGCACTGTGCCTTTTGTATTTAATTCCGATGCAATATCTGCGTTTCATCGTCAATAGGAAGATCCAAGGGATACTGTAAACCAGAAGTGAAGAATCGGAATCTACAACTAGTGTCACAGGATGATTCAAAACATAGCCAGTAAGAAGAGTAAGTCTTCTTGTACTTAAGTAGGTAATGTGCGTTTTGCATTTAATTCCGATGCAATTTCTGTGTTTCATCTTCAATCAGAATGTCCAAGGGATACAGTAAACCTGAAGTGAAGCATGGGAATCTATAACTAGTGTCACAGGAATGGTTCAAAACATAGACAGTATGAAGAATCAGTCTTCTTGTACTTAAGTCGGTATTGTGCCTTTTGTATTTAATTCCGATGCAATTTCTGTGTTTCATCTCCAATCAGAATGTCCAAGGGATACAGTAAACCTGAAGTGAAGCATCGGAATCTATAACTAGTGTCACAGGAATTTTTCAAAACATAGTCAGTAAGAAGAGTCAGTCTTTTTTGTACTTAACTCGGCATTGTGCCTTTTGTGTTAAATTCCGATGCAATTTCTGTGTTTCATCGTCAATAAGAAGGTCCAAGGGATACAGTAAACCTGAAGTGAAGCATCGGAATCTATAACTAGTGTCACAGGAATGGTTCAAAACATAGACAGTAAGAAGAGTCAGTCTTCTTGTATATAAGTCGGCATTGTGCCTTTTGTATTTAATTCCGATGCAATTTCTGTGTTTCATCGTCAATAAGAAGATCAGAGGGATACAGTAAGCCTGAAGTGAAGCATCGGAATCTATAACTAGTGTCTCAGGAATGGTTCAAAACATTGACAGTAGGAAGAGTCAGTCTTCTTGTCCTTAAGTCGGCATTGTGCGTTTTGTATTTAATCTCGATGCAATTTCTGTGTTTCATCGTCAATAAGAAGGTCCAAGGGATACAGTAAACCTGAAGTGAAGCATCGGAATCTATAACAAGTGTCACAGGAATGGTTCAAAACATAGACAGTAAGAAGGGTCAGTCTTCTAGCACTTAAGTCGGCACTGTGCCTTTTGTATTTAATTCCGATGCAATATCTGTGTTTCATCGTCAATAGGAAGATCCAAGGGATCCTGTAAATCAGAAGTGAAAAATCGGAATCTACAACTAGTGTCACAGGATGATTCAAAACATAGCCAGTAAGAAGAGTCAGTCTTCTTGTACTTAAGTAGGCAATGTGCCTTTTGCATTTAATTCCGATGCAATTTCTGTGTTTCATCTTCAATCAGAATGTCCAAGGGATACAGTAAACCTGAAGTGAAGCATCGGAATCTATAACTAGTGTCACAGGAATGGTTCAAAACATAGACAGTATGAAGAATCAGTCTTCTTGAACTTAAGTCGGTATTGTGCCTTTTGCATTTAATTCCGATGCAATTTCTGTGTTTCATCTCCAATCAGAATGTCCAAGGGATACAGTAAACCTGAAGTGAAGCATCGGAATCTATAACTAGTGTCACAGGAATGGTTCAAAACATAGACAGTATGAAGAATTAGTCTTCTTGAACTTAAGTCGGTATTGTGCCTTTTGCATTTAATTCCGATTCAATTTCTGTGTTTCATCTCCAATCAGAATGTCCAAGGCATACAGTAAACCTGGAGTGAAGCATCGGAATTTATACCTAGTGTCACAGGAATGATTCAAATCATAAACAGTATTAAGAGTCAGTCTTTTTGTACTTAAGTCGGCATTGTGCCTATTGTGTTTAATTCCGATGCAATTTGTGTGTTTCATCGTCAATAAGAAGGTCCAAGGGATACAGTAAACCTGAAGTGAAGCATCGGAATCTATAACTAGTGTCACAGGAATGGTTCTAATCATAGTCAGTAAGAAGAGTCAGTCTTTTTGTACATAAGTCGGCATTGTGCCTTTTGTATTTAATTCCGATGCAATTTCTGTGTTTCATCATCAATAAGAAGAACAGAGGGATACAGTAAACCTGAAGTAAAGCATCGGAATCTATAACTAGTGTCACAGGAATGGTTCAAAGCATAGTCAGTAAGAAGAGTCAGTCTTTTTGTACTTAAGTCGGCATTGTGCCTTTTGTGTTTATTCCGATGCAATTTCTGTGTTTCATCGTCAATAAGAAGATCAGGGGGATACAGTAATCCTGAAGTGAAGCATCGGAATCTATAACTAGTGTCACAGGAATGGTTCAAAACATTGTCAGTAAGAAGAGTCAGCCATTTTGTACTTATGTCGGCATTGTGCCTTTTGTATTTAATTCCGATGCAATTTCTGTGTTCCATCGTCAATGAGAAGATCAGAGGGATACAATAAACCTGAAGTGAAGCATCGGAATCCATAACTACTGTCACAGGAATGGTTCAAAACATAGTCAGTAAGAAGAGTCAGTTTTTTTGTACTTAAGTCGGCATTGTGCCTTTTGTGTTTAATTCAGATGCAATTTGTGTGTTTCATCGTCAATAAGAAAATCAGAGGGATACAGTAAACCTGAAGTGAAGCATCGGAATCAATAACTAGTGTCACAGGAATGGCTCAAACATAGTCAGTAAGAAGAGTCAGTCTTTTTGTACTTAAGTCGGCATTGTGCCTTTTGTGTTTAATTCCGATGCAATTTCTGTGTTTCATCGTCAATAAGAAGATCAGAGGGATACAGTAAACCTGAAGTGAAGCATCGGAATCTATAACTAGTGTCACAGGAATGGTTCAAATCATAGACAGCAAGAAGAGTCAGTCTTTTTGTACTTAAGTCGGCATTGTGCCTTTTGTGTTTAATTCCGATGCAATTTCTGTGTTTCATCGTCAATAAGAAGGTCCGAGGGATACAGTAAACCTGAAGTGAAGCATCGGAATCTATAACAAGTGTCACAGGATGATTCAAAACATAGCCAGTAAGAAGAGTCAGATTTCTTGTACTTAAGTAGGCATTGTGCCTTTTGCATTTAATTCCGATGCAATTTCTGTGTTTCATCATCAATCAGAATGTCCAAGGGATACAGTATACCTGAAGTGAAGCATCGGAATCTATAACTAGTGTCACAGAAATGGTTCATAACATAGACAGTATGAAGAATCATTCTTCTTGTACTTAAGTCGGTATTGTGCCTTTTGTATTTCATTCCGATGCAATTTCTGTGTTTCATCTTCAATCAGAATGTCCAAGGGATACAGTAAACCTGAAGTGAAGCATCGAAATCTATAACTAGTGTCACAGGAATTGTCAAAACATAGCCAGTAAGAAGAGTCAGTCTTCTTGTACTTAAGTAGGCATTGTGGCGTTTCTATTTAATTCCGATGCAATTTCTGTGTTTCCTCGTCTATAAGAAGGTCAGGGGGATACAGTAAAACTGAAGTGAATCATCGGGATCCATAACTAGTGTCACAGGAATGGTTCTAAACATAGACAGTAAGAAGAGTCGGTCTTCTTGTACTTAAGTTGGCACTGTGCCTTTTGTATTTAATTCCGATGCAATATCTGTCTTTCTTCGCCAATAGGTAGAAACCAAGGCATACAGTAAACCAGAAGTGAAGCATCGGAATCTATAACTAGTGTCACAGGATGATTCAAAACAGAGCCTGTAAGAAGAGTCAGTCTTCTTGTACTTATGTAGGCATTGTGCCTTTTGCATTTAATTCCGATGCAATTTCTATGTTTCATCTTCAATCAGAATGTCCAAGCGATACAGTAAACCTGAAGTGAAGCATCGGAATATATAACTAGTGTCACAGGAATGGTTCAAAACATAGACAGTATTAAGAATCAGTCTACTTGTACTTAAGTCGGTATTGTGCCGTTTGTATTTAATTCCGATGCAATTTCTGTGTTTCATCTTCAATCAGAATGTCCAAGGGATACAGTAAACCTGAAGTGAAGCATCGGAATCTATAACTAGTGTCACAGGATGATTCAAAACATAGCCAGTAAGAAGAGTCAGTCTTTTTGTACTTAAGTAAGCATTGTGGATTTTCTATTTAATTCCGTTGCATTTTCTGTGTTTCCTCGTCTATAAGAAGGTCAGAGGGATACAGAAACCTGAAGTGATCATCGGGATCTATAACTAGTGTCACAGGAATGGTTCAAAATATAGACAGTAAGAAGAGTCAGTCTTCTTGTACTTAAGTCGGCACTGTGCCTTTTGTATTTCATTTCGATGCAATTTCTGTGTTTCATCGTTAATACGAAGGTCAGAGGGATACAGTAAACCTGAAGTGAAGCATCGGAATCTATAGCTAGTGTCACTGGAATGGTTCAAAACATAGACAGTAAGAAGTGTCAGTTATCTTGTACTTAAGTCGGCATTGTGCCTTTTGTATTTAATTCCGATGCAATTTCTGTGTTTCATCGTCAATAAGAAGGTCAGAGGGATACAGTAAACCTGAAGTGAAGCATCGGAATCTATAAGTAGTGTCACAGGAATGGTTCAAAACATAGACAGTAAGAAGAGTCAGTTTTCTTGTACTTAAGTCGGTATTGTGCCTTTTGCGTTTAATTCCGATGCAATTTCTGTGATTCATCGTCAATAAGAAGGTCAGAGGCATACAGTAAACCAGAAGTGAAGCATCAGAATCTATAACTAGTGTCGCAGGAACGGTTTAAACTTTGACAGTAAGAAGAGTCAGTTTACTTGTACTTAAGTCGGCTTTATGCCTTTTGTGTTTAATTTCGATGCAATTTCTGTGATTCATCGTCAATAAGAAGGTCAGAGGGATACAGTAAACCTGAAGTGAAGCAACGGAATCTATAAATAGTGTCACATGAATGGTTCAAAGCAGAGACAGTAGGAAGAGTCAGTTTTCTTGTAATTAAATCAGCATTGAGCCTTTTGTATGTAATTCCGATGAAATTTCTGTGTTTCGTCACGAATAAGAAGGTCAGAGGGATACAGTAAACCTGAAGTGAAGAATCGGAATCTATAATTAGTGTCACATGAATGGTTCAAAACATAGAGAGTAAGAAGAGTCAGTTTTATTGTATTTAAATCTGCATTGTGCCTTTTGTACTTAATTTCGATGCAATTTCTGTGTTTCATCGTCAATAAGAAGGTCAGAGGAATACAGTAAACCTGAAGTGAAGCATCGGAATCTATAACTAGTGTCACAGGAAAGGTTAAAAACATAGCCAGTAAGAAGAGTTAGTTTTCTTGTACTTAAGTCGGCTTTGTGCCTTTTGTATTTAATTCCGATGCAATTTCTGTGTTTCATCGTCAATAAGAAGGTCAGAGGAATACAGTAAACCTGAAGTGAAGCATCGGAATCTATAACTAGTGTCACAGGAATGATTCAAAACATACACAGTAAGAAGAGTCAGTTTTCTTGTACTTAAGTCGGCATTCTGAATTTTGTATTTAATTCCGATGCAATTTCTGTGTTTCATCGTCAATAAGAAGGTCAGAGGGATACAGTAAACCTGAAGTGAAGCATCGGAATCTATATTTAGTGTCACATGAATGGTTCAAATCATAGAAAGTAAGAAGAGTCAGTTTTCCTGTATTTAAATCAGCATAGTGCCTTTTGTATTTAATTTCGATGCATTTTCTGTGTTTCATCGTCAATAAGAAGGTCAGAGGGATACAGTAAACCTGAAGTGAAGCATCGGAATCCATAACTAGTGTCATAGGAATGGTTTAAAACATAGACAGTAAGAAGAGTCAGTTTTCTTGTACTTAAGTCGGGATTATGCCTTTTGTATTTAATTCCGATGCAAATTCTGTGTTTCATCGTCAATAAGAAGGTCACAGGGATACAGTAAATCTGAAGTGAAGCATCAGAATCTATAACTAGTGTAACAGGAATGGTTAAAAACATAGACAGTAAGAAGAGTCAGTTTTATTGTACTTAAGTCGGCATTGTGCCTCTTGTATTTAATTCCTATGGAATATCAGTGTTTCATCGTCAATAAGAAGGTCAGAGGGATACAGTGATCCTGAAGTGAAGCATCGGAATCTATAACTAGTGTCACAGGATTGGTTCAAAGCATAGACAGTAAGAAGAGTCAGTCTTCTTGTACTTAAGTCGGCACTGTGCCTTTTGTATTTAATTCCGATGCCATATCTGTGTTTCATAGTCAATAGGAAGCTCCAAGGGATACAGTAAACCAGAAGTGAAGCATGGGAATCTATAACTAATGTCACAGGATGATTCAAAACATAGCCAGTAAGAAGAGTCAGTCTTCATGTACTTAATTGGGCATTGTGGCTTTTCTATTTAATTCCGATGCTATTTCTGTGTATCCTCGTCTATAAGAAGGTCAGAGGGATACAGTAAAATTGAAGTGAATCATCGGGATCTATAACTAGTGTCACAGGAATGGTTCAAATCATAGTCAGTAAGAAGAGTCAGTTTTCTTGTACTTAAGTCGGCATTGAGCCTTTTGTACTTAATTCCGATGCAATTTCTGTGTTTCATCGTCAATAACAAGGTCCAAGGGATACAATAAACCTGAAGTGAAGCATCGGAATCTATACTTAGTGTCACAGGAATGGTTCAAAACATAGTCAGTAAAAAGAGTCAGTCTTCTTGTACTTAAGTCGGCATTGTGCCTTTTGTATTTAATTCCGATGCAATTTCTGTGTTTCATCGTCAATAAGAAGGTCAGAGGGATACAGGAAACCTGAAGTGAAGCATCGGAATCTATAACTAGTGTCACAGGAATGGTTCAAATCATAGTCAGTAAAAAGAGTCAGTCTTCTTGTACTTAAGTCGGCATTGTGCCTTTTGTATTTAATTCCGATGCAATTTCTGTGTTTCATCGTCAATAAGAACGTCAGAGGGATACAGTAAACCTGAAGTAAAGCATTGGAATCTATAATGAGTTTCACATGAATGGATCAAAACATAGACAGTAAGAAGAGTCAGTTTTCTTGTACATAAGTCGGCATTGTGCCTTTTGTATTTAATTCCGATGCAATTTCTGTGTTTCATCGTCAATAAGAAGGTCTGAGGGATACAGTAAACCTGAAGTGAAGCATCGGAATCTATAAGTAGTGTCACAGGAATGGTTCAAAACATAGACAGTAAGAAAAATCAGTTTTCTTGTACTTAAGTCGGCATTGTGCCTTTTGCGTTTAATTCCGATGCAATCTCTGTGATTCATCGTCAATAAGAAGGTCAGAGGCATACAGTAAACCAGAAGTGAAGCATCAGAATCTATAACTAGTGTCGCAGGAACGGTTTAAACATTGACAGTAAGAAGAGTCAGTTTACTTGTACTTAAGTCGGCTTTGTGCCTTTTGTGTTTAATTTCGATGCAATTTCTGTGATTCATCGTCAATAAGAAGGTCAGAGGGATACAGTAAACCTGAAGTGAAGCAACGGAATCTATAAATAGTGTCACATGAATGGTTCAAAGCATAGACAGTAGGAAGAGTCAGTTTTTTTGTAATTAAATCAGCATTGAGCCTTTTGTATGTAATTCCGATGCAATTTCTGTGTTTCGTCGTCAATAAGAAGGTCAGAGGGATACAGTAAACCTGAAGTGAAGCATCGGAATCTATAATTAGTGTCACATGAATGGTTCAAAACATAGACAGTAAGAAGAGGCAGTTTTATTGTATTTAAATCTGCATTGTGCCTTTTGTATTAAATTTCGATGCAATATCTGTATTTCATGGTCAATAAGATGGTCAGAGGGATACAGTAAACCTGAAGTGAAGCATCGGACTCTATAACTAGTGTCACAGGAATGGTTCAAAACATAGACAGTAAGAAGAGTCAGTTTTCTTGTACTTAAGTCGGCATTGTGCCTTTTGTATTTAATTCCGATGCAAATTCTGTGTTTCATCGTCAATAGGAGGTCAGAGGGATACAGTAAACCTGAAGTAAAGCATCGGAATCTATAACTAGTGTCACAGGAATGGTTCAAAACATAGACAGTAAGAAGAGTCATTTTTCTTGTACTTAAGTCGGCATTGTGAATTTTGTATTTAATTCCGATGCAATTTCTGTGTTTCATCGTCAGTAAGAAGGTCAGAGGGATACAGTAATCCTGAAGTGAAGCATCGGAATCTATATTTAGTGTCACATGAATGGTTCAAATCATAGAAAGTAAGAAGAGTCAGTTTTCCTGTATTTAAATCAGCATAGTGCCTTTTGTATTTAATTTCGATGCATTTTCTGTGTTTCATCGTCAATAAGAAGGTCAGAGGGATACAGTAAACCTGAAGTGAAGCATCGGAATCCATAACTAGTGTCATAGGAATGGTTTAAAACATAGACAGTAAGAAGAGTCAGTTTTCTTGTACTTAAGTCGGGATTATGCCTTTTGTATTTAATTCCGATGCAAATTCTGTGTTGCATCGTCAATAAGAAGGTCACAGAGATACAGTAAACCTGAAGTGAAGCATCAGAATCTATAACTAGTGTAACAGGAATGGTTCAAAACATAGACAGTAAGAAGAGTCAGTTTTATTGTACTTAAGTCCCCATTGTGCCTTTTGTATTTAATTCCGATGGAATATCAGTGTTTCATCGTCAATAAGAAGGTCAGAGGGATACAGTGATCCTGAAGTGAAGCATCGGAATCTATAACTAGTGTCACAGGATTGGTTCAAAGCATAGACAGTAAGAAGAGTCAGTCTTCTTGTACTTAAGTCGGCGCTGTGCCTTTTGTATTTAATTCCGATGCCATATCTGTGTTTCATCGTCAATAGGAAGCTCCAAGGGATACAGTAAACCAGAAGTGAAGCATGGGAATCTATAACTAATGTCACAGGATGATTCAAAACATAGCCAGTAAGAAGAGTCAGTCTTCATGTACTTAATTGGGCATTGTGGCTTTTCTATTCAATTCCGATGCAATTTCTGTGTATCCTCGTCTATAAGAATGTCAGAGGGATACACTAAACCTGAAGTGAATCATCGGGATCTATAACTAGTGTCACAGGAATGGTTCAAATCATAGTCAGTAAGAAGAGTCAGTTTTCCTGTACTTAAGTCGGCATTGAGCCTTTTGTACTTAATTCCGATGCAATTTCTGTGTTTCATCGTCAATAACAAGGTCCAAGGGATACAGTAAACCTGAAGTGAAGCATCGGAAACTATAATTAGTGTCACAGGAATGGTTCAAAACATAGTCAGTAAAAAGAGTCAGTCTTCTTGTACTTAAGTCAGCATTGTGCCTTTTGTATTTAATTCCGATGCAATTTCTGTGTTTCATCGTCAATAAGAAGGTCAGAGGGATACAGGAAACCTGAAGTGAAGCATCGGAATCTATAACTAGTGTCACAGGAATGGGTCAAAGCATAGTCAGTAAGAACAGTCAGTCTCTTTGTACTTAAGTCGGCATTGTGCCTTTTGTGTTTAATTTCGATGCAATTTCTGTGTTTCATCGTCAACAAATAGGTCCAAGGGATACAGTAAACCTGAAGTGAAGCTTCGGAATCCATAACAAATGTCACAGGAATGGTTCAAAACATAGACAGTAAGAAGAGTCAGTCTTCTTGTACTTAAGTCGGCATTGTGCCTTTTGTATTTAATTCCGATTCAATTTCTGTGTTTCATCGTCAATAAGACGGGCCTAGGGATACAGTAGACCTGAATTGAAGCATCGGAATGTATAACTAGTGTCACAGGAATGGTTCAAAACAGAGACAGTAAGAAGAGTCAGTCTTCTTGTACTTATGTCGGCATTGTGCCTTTTGTATTTAATTCCGATGCAATTTCTGTGTTTCATCGTCAATAAGAAGGTCAGAGGGATACAGTAAACCTGAAGTGAAGCATCGGAATCTATAACTAGTGTCACAAGAATGGTTCAAACATGTCAGTAAGAAGAGTCATTCTTCTTGTACTTAACTCGGCATTGCGACTATTGTATTTAATTCCGATGCAATTTCTGTGTTTCATCGTCAATAAGAAGGTCAGAGGGATACAGTAAACTTGAAGTGAATCATCGGGATCTATAACTAGTGTCACAGGAATGGTTCAAATCATAGTCAGTAAGAAGAGTCAGTTTTCTTGTACTTAAGTCGGCATTGAGCCTTTTGTACTTAATTCCGATGCAATTTCTGTGTTTCATCGTCAATAACAAGGTCCAAGGGATACAATAAACCTGAAGTGAAGCATCGGAATCTATAATTAGTGTCACAGGAATGGTTCAAAACATAGTCAGTAAAAAGATTCAGTCTTCTTGTACTTAAGTCGGCATTGTGCCTTTTGTATTTAATTCCGATGCAATTTCTGTGTTTCATCGTCAATAAGAAGGTCAGAGGGATACAGGAAACCTGAAGTGAAGCATCGGAATCTATAACTAGTGTCACAGGAATGGTTCAAAGCATAGTCAGTAAAAAGAGTCAGTCTTCTTGTACTTAAGTCGGCATTGTGCCTTTTGTATTTAATTCCGATGCAATTTCTGTGTTTCATCGCCAATAGGAAGGTCAGAGGGATACAGTAAACCTGAAGTAAAGCATTGGAATCTATAATGAGTTTCACAAGAATGGATCAAAACATAGACAGTAAGAAGAGTCAGTTTTCTTGTACATAAGTCGGCATTGTGCCTTTTGTATTTAATTCCGATGCAATTTCTGTGTTTCATCGTCAATAAGAAGGTCTGAGGGATACAGTAAACCTGAAGTGAAGCATCGGAATCTATAAGTAGTGTCACAGGAATGGTTCAAAACATAGACAGTAAGAAAAGTCAGTTTTCTTGAACTTAAGTCGGCATTGTGCCTTTTGTGTTTAATTCCGATGCAATTTCTGTGTTTCATCGTCAATAAGAAGGTCCGAGGGATACAGTAAACCTGAAGTGAAGCAACGGAATCTATAACAAGTGTCACAGGAATGGTTCAAAACCAAGACAGTATGAAGGGTCAGTCTTCTTGTACTTAAGTCGGCCATGTGCCTTTTGTATTTCATTTCGATGCAATTTCTGTGTTTCATCGTTAATAAGAAAGTCAGTGGGATACAGTAAACCTGAAGTGAATCATCGGGATCCATAACAAGTGTCACAGGAATGGTTCAAAACATAGACAGTAAGAAGAGTCGGTCTTCTTGTACTTAAGTTGGCACTGTGCCTTTTGTATTTAATTCCGATGCAATATCTGTCTTTCTTCGCCAATAGGAAGAAACCAAGGGATACAGTAAACCAGAAGTGAAGCATCGGAATCTATAACTAGTGTCACAGGATGATTCAAAACAGAGCCTGTAAGAAGAGTCAGTCTTCTTGTACTTATGTAGGCATTGTGCCTTTTGCATTTAATTCCGATGCAATTTCTATGTTTCATCGTCAAGATGAAGGTCAGAGGGATGCAGTAAACCTGGAGTGAAGCATCGGAATCTATACCTAGTGTCACAGGAATGGTTAAAAACATAGACAGTAAGAAGAGTCAGTCTTCTTGTACTTAAGTCGGCACTGTGCCTTTAGTATTTAATTCCGATGCAATATCTGTGTTTCATCGTCAATAGGAAGATCCAAGGGATATAGTAAACCAGAAGTGAAGCATCGGAATCTATAACTAGTGTCACAGGATGATTCAAAACATAGCCAGTATGAAGAATCAGTCTTCTTGTACTTAAGTCGGTATTGTGCCGTTTGTATTTAATTCCGATGCAATTTCTGTGTTTCATCTTCAATCAGAATGTCCAAGGGATACAGTAAACCTGAAGTGAAGCATCGGAATCTATAACTAGAGTCACAGGAATGGTTAAAAACATAGACAGTAAGAAGAGTCAGTCTTCTTGTACTTAAGTCGGCACTGTGCCTTTAGTATTTAATTCCGATGCAATATCTGTGTTTCATCGTCAATAGGAAGATCCAAGGGATATAGTAAACCAGAAGTGAAGCATCGGAATCTATAACTAGTGTCACAGGATGATTCAAAACATAGCCAGTAAGAAGAGTCAGTCTTCTTGTACTTAAGTCGGCACTGTGCCTTTTGTATTTCATTTCGATGCAATTTCTGTGTTTCATCGTTAATACGAAGGTCAGAGGGATACAGTAAACCTGAAGTGAAGCATCGGAATCTATAACTAGTGTCACAGGAATGGTTCATAACATAGTCAGTAATAAGGGTCAGTCTTTTTGTACATAAGACTGCATCGTGCCTTTTGTGTTTAATTCCGATGCAATTTGTGTGTTTCAACGTCAATAAGAAGGTCCAAGGGATACAGTAAACCTGAAGTGAAGCATCGGAATATATAACTAGTGTAACAGGAATGGTTCAAAACATAGTCAGTAAGAAGTGTCCGTCTTCGTGTCCTTAAGTCCACATTGTGCCTTTTGTATTTCATCACGATGCAATTTGTGTGTTTCAACGTCAATAAGAAGGTCCAAGGGATACAGTAAACCTGAAGTAAAGCATCGGAATCTATAACTAGTGTCACAGGAATGGTTCAAAACATAGACAGTAAGAAGAGTCAGTTTTCTTGTACTTAAGTCGGCATTGTGAATTTTGTATTTAATTCCGATGCAATTTCTGTGTTTCATCGTCAGTAAGAAGGTCAGAGGGATACAGTAATCCTGAAGTGAAGCATCGGAATCTATATTTAGTGTCACATGAATGGTTCAAATCATAGAAAGTAAGAAGAGTCAGTTTTCCTGTATTTAAATCAGCATAGTGCCTTTTGTATTTAATTTCGATGTATTTTCTGTGTTTCATCGTCAATAAGAAGGTCAGAGGCATACAGTAAACCTGAAGTGAAGCATCGGAATCCATAACTAGTGTCATAGGAATGGTTTAAAACATAGACAGTAAGAAGAGTCAGTTTTCTTGTACTAAAGTCGGGATTATGCCTTTTGTATTTAATTCCGATGCAAATTCTGTGTTGCATCGTCAATAAGAAGGTCACAGGGATACAGTAACCCTGAAGTGAAGCATCAGAATCTATAACTAGTGTAACAGGAATGGTTCAAAACATAGACAGTAAGAAGAGTCAGTTTTATTGTACTTAAGTCCCCATTGTGCCTTTTGTATTTAATTCCGATGGAATATCAGTGTTTCATCGTCAATAAGAAGGTCAGAGGGATACAGTGATCCTGAAGTGAAGCATCGGAATCTATAACTAGTGTCACAGGATTGGTTCAAAGCATAGATAGTAAGAAGAGTCAGTCTTCTTGTACTTAAGTCGGCACTGTGCCTTTTGTATTTAATTCCGATGCCATATCTGTGTTTCATCGTCAATAGGAAGCTCCAAGGGATACAGTAAACCAGAAGTGAAGCATGGGAATCTATAACTAATGTCACAGGATGATTCAAAACATAGCCAGTAAGAAGAGTCAGTCTTCATGTACTTAATTGGGCATTGTGGCTTTTCTATTCAATTCCGATGCAATTTCTGTGTATCCTCGTCTATAAGAAGGTCAGAGGGATACACTAAACCTGAAGTGAATCATCGGGATCTATAACTAGTGTCACAGGAATGGTTCAAATCATAGTCAGTAAGAAGAGTCAGTTTTCTTGTACTTAAGTCGGCATTGAGCCTTTTGTACTTAATTCCGATGCAATTTCTGTGTTTCATCGTCAATAACAAGGTCCAAGGGATACAGTAAACCTGAAGTGAAGCATCGGAAACTATAATTAGTGTCACAGGAATGGTTCAAAACATAGTCAGTAAAAAGAGTCAGTCTTCTTGTACTTAAGTCGGCATTGTTCCTTTTGTATTTAATTCCGATGCAATTTCTGTGTTTCATCGTCAATAAGAAGGTCAGAGGGATACAGGAAACCTGAAGTGAAGCATCGGAATCTATAACTAGTGTCACAGGAATGGTTCAAAGCATAGTCAGTAAGAACAGTCAGTCTCTTTGTACTTAAGTCGGCATTGTGCCTTTTGTGCATAATTTCGATGCAATTTCTGTGTTTCATCGTCAACAAATAGGTCCAAGGGATACAGTAAATCTTAAGTGAAGCTTCGGAATCCATAACAAATGTCACAGGAATGGTTCAAAACATAGACAGTAAGAAGAGTCAGTCTTCTTGTACTTAAGTCGGCATTGTGCCTTTTGTATTTAATTCCGATTCAATTTCTGTGTTTCATCGTCAATAAGACGGGCCTAGGGATACAGTAGACCTGAATTAAAGCATCGGAATGTATAACTAGTGTCACAGGAATGGTTCAAAACAGAGACAGTAAGAAGAGTCAGTCTTCTTGTACTTAAGTCGGCATTGTGCCTTTTGTATTTAATTCCGATGCAATATCTGTAATTCATCGTCAATAAGAAGGTCCAAGGGATACAGTAAACCTGAAGTGAAGCATCGGAATCTATAACTAGTGTCACAGGAAGGGTTCAAAACATAGTTAGTAAGAAGCGTCAGTCTTCTTGTACTTATGTCGGCATTGTGCCTTTTCTATTTAATGCTGATGCAATTTCTGTGTATCATCGTCAATAAGAAGGTCCAAGGGATACTGTAAACCTGGAGTGAAGCACCGGAATCCTTAACTAGTGTCACAGGAATGGTTCAAAGCATAGACTGTCAGAAGGGTCAGTCTTCTTGTACTTTAGTCGGCATTGTGCCTTTTGTATTTAATTCAGATGCAATTTCTGTGTTTCATCGTCGATAAGGGGGTCCAAAGGATACAGTAAACCTGGAGTGAAGCATCGGAGTCTACAACTAGTGTCACAGGAATGGTTCAAAACATAGACAGTAAGAAGTTTCAGTCTTCTTGTACTTAATTCGGCATTGTGCCTTTTGAATTTAATTCCGATGCAATTTCTGTGTTTCATCGTCACTAAGAAGGTCAGAGGGATACAGTATACCTGAAGTGAAGTATCGGAATCTATAATAAGTGTCACAGGAATGGTTCAAAGCATAGTCAGTAAGAAGAGTCAGTCTTCTTGTACTTAAGTCGGCATTGTGCCTTTTTCATTTAATTCCGATGCAATTTCTGTGTTTCATCGTCAGTAAGAAGGTCCAAGGGATACAGTGATCCTGAAGTGAAGCATCGGATTCTATAACTAGTGTCACAGGATTGGTTCAAAGCATAGACAGTAAGAAGAGTCAGTTTTCTTGTACTTAAGTCGGCATTGTGCCTTTTGGATTTAATTCCGATGCAATTTCTGTATTTCATCGTCAATACGAAGGTCAGAGGGATACAGTAAACATGAAGTGAAGCATCAGAATCTATAACTGGTGTCACAGGAATGGTTCAAAACATAGACAGTAAGAGGAGTCAGTTTTCTTGTACTTAAGTCGGCATTGTGCCTTTTGTATTTAATTCCGATGCAATTTCTGTGTTTCTTCGTCAATAAGAAGTTCAGAGGCATACAGTAAACCTGAAGTGAAGCATCGGATTCTATAACTAGTGTCACAGGAATGGTTCAAACATAGACAGTAAGAAGAGTCAGTTTTCTTGTACTTAAGTCGGGATTATGCCTTTTGTTTTTAATTCCGATGCAATTTCTGTGTTTCATCGTCAATAAGAAGGTCAGAGGAATACAGTAAACCTGAAGTAAAGCATCGGAATCTATAACTAGTGTCACAGGAATGGTTCAAAACATAGACAGTAAGAAGAGTCATTTCTCTTGTACTTAAGTGTTCATTGTGCCTTTTGTATTTAATTCCGATGCAATTTCTGTGTTTCATCAGCAATAAGAAGGTCAGAGGCATACAGTAAACCTGAAGTGAAGCATCGGATTCTATAACTAGTGTCACAGGAATGGTTCAAACATAGACAGTAAGAAGAGTCAGTTTCCTTGTACTTAAGTCGGCATTGTGCCGTTTTTATTTAATTCCGATGCAATTTCAGTGTTTCATCGTCAATAAGATGGTCAGAGGGATACAGTGAACCTGAAGTGAAGCATCGGAATCTATAACTAGTGTCACACTAATGGTTCAAACCATAGACAGTAAGAAGAGTTAGTTTTCTTGAACTTAAGTCGGCATTGTGCATTTTGTATTTAATTCCGATGCAATTTCTGTGTTTCATCGTCAATAAGAAGGTCAGAGGAATACAGTAAACCTGAAGTAAAGCATCGGAAAGTATTACTAGTGTCACAGGAATGGTTCAAATCATAGACAGTAAGAAGAGACAGTTTTCCTGTACTTAGTTCGGCATTGTGCCTTTTGTCTTTAATTCCGATGCAATTTCTGTGTTTCATCGTCAATAAGAAGGTCAGAGGAATACAGTAAACCTGAAGTGAAGCATCGGAATCTATAACTAGTGTCACAGGAAAGGTTCAAATAATAGACAGTAAGAAGAGTCAGTTTTCCTGTACTTAGTTCGGCATTGTGCCTTTTGTATAAAATTCCGATGCAATTTCTGTGTTTCATCGTCAATAAGAAGGTCAGAGGGATACAGTAAACCTGAAGTGAAGCATCGGAATCTATAATTAGTGTCACATGAATGGTTCAAAACATAGACAGTAAGACGAGTCAGTTTTCTTGTATTTAAGTCAGCATTGTGCCTTTTGTATTTAATTTCGATGCAATTTCTGTGTTTCATCGTCAATAAGAAGGTCAGAGGGATGCAGTATACTTGAAGTGAAGCATCGGAATCTATATCTAGTGTCGCAGGAATGGTTCAAAACATAGACAGTAAGAATAGTCAGTTTTCTTGTACTTAAGTCGGCATTGTGCCTTTTGTATTTAATTCGGATGCAAATTCTGTGTTTCATCGTCAATAGGAGGTCACAGGTATACAGTAAACCTGAAGTGAAGCATCGGAATCTATAATTAGTGTCACAGGAATGGTTCAAAACATAGTCAGTAAAAAGAGTCAGTCTTCTTGTACTTAAGTCGCATTGTGCCTTTTGTATTTAATTCCGATGGAATTTCTGTGTTTCATCGTCAATAAGAAGGTCAGAGGGATACAGGAAACCTGAATTGAAGCATCGGAATCTATAACTAGTGTCACAGGAAAGGTTCAAAGCATAGACAGCAAGAAGAGTCAGTCTTCTTGTACTTAAGTCGGAATTGTGCCTTTTGTATTTAATTCCGATTCAAATTCTGTGTTTCATCGTCAATAAGACGGGCATAGGGATACAGTAGACCTGAATTGAAGCATCGGAATGTATAACTAGTGTCACAGGAATGGTTCAAAACAGAGACAGTAAGAAGAGTCAGTCTTCTTGTACTTAAGTCGGCATTGTGCCTTTAGTATTTAATTCCGATGCAATTTCTGTGTTTCATCGTCAATAAGAAGGTCAGAGGGATACAGTAAAAATGAAGTGAAGCATCGGAATCTATAACTATAGTCACAGGAAAGGTTCAAGACATAGACATAAGAAGAGTCAGTCTTCTTTTACTTAAGTCGGCATTGTGCCTTTTGTATTTAATTCCGTTGCAATTTCTGTGTTTCATCGTCAATAAGAAGGTCAGAGGGATACAGTAAACCTGAAGTGAAGCATCGGAATCTGTAACTAGTGTCACAAGAATGGTTCAAACATGTCAGTAAGAAGAGTCATTCTTCTTGTACTTAAGTCGGCATTGCGACTATTGTATCTAATTCCGATGCAATTTCTGTGTTTCATCGTCAATAAGAAGGTCCAAGGGATGCAGTAAACCTGGAGTGAAGCATCGGAATCTATACCTAGTGTCACAGGAATGGTTCAAATCATAAACAGTAAGAAGCGTCAGTCTTCTTGTACTTATGTCGGCATTGTGCCTTTCTATTTAATTCTGATGCAATTTCTGTGTATTATCGTCAATAAGAAGGTCCAAGGGATACTGTAAACCTGGAGTGAAGCATCGGAATCTATAACTAGTGTCACAGGAATGGTTCAAAGCATAGACTGTCAGAAGGGTCAGTCTTCTTGTACTTTAGTCGGCATTGTGCCTTTTGTATTTAATTCAGATGCAATTTCTGTGTTTCATCGTCGATAAGAGGGTTTAAGGGATACAGTAAACCTGGAGTGAAGCATCGGAGTCTACAACTAGTGTCACAGGAATGGTTCAAAACATAGACAGTAAGAAGTGTCAGTCTTCTTGTACTTAATTCGGCATTGTGCATTTTGAATTTAATTCCGATGCAATTTCTGTGTTTCATCGTCACTATGAAGGTCAGAGGGATACAGTATACCTGAAGTGAAGTATCGGAACCTATAATAAGTGTCACAGGAATGGTTCAAAGCACAGTCAGTAAGAAGAGTCAGTCTTCTTGTACTTAAGTCGGCATTGTGCCTTTTTCATTTAATTCCGATGCAATTTCTGTGTTTCATCGTCAGTAAGAAGGTCCAAGGGATACAGTGATCCTGAAGTGAAGCATCGAAGTGTCACAGGAATGGTTCAAAGCATAGTCAGTAAGAAGAGTCAGTCTTCTTGTACTTAAGTCGGCATTGTGCCTTTTTCATTTAATTCCGATGCAATTTCTGTGTTTCATCGTCAGTAAGAAGGTCCAAGGGATACAGTGATCCTGAAGTGAAGCATCGGAATCTATAACTAGGGTCACAGGATTGGTTCAAAGCATAGACAGTAAGAAGAGTCAGTTTTCTTGTACTTAAGTCGGCATTGTGCCTTTTGTATTTAATTCCGATGCAATTTCTGTGTTTCATCGTCAATACGAAGGTCAGAGGGATACAGTAAACATGAAGTGAAGCATCAGAATCTATAACTGGTGTCACAGGAATGGTTCAAAACATAGACAGTAAGAGGAGTCAGTTTTCTTGTACTTAAGTCGGCATTGTGCCTTTTGTATTTAATTCTGATGCAATTTCTGTGTTTCATCGTCAATAAGAAGTTCAGAGGCACACAGTAAACCTGAAGTGAAGCATCGGATTCTATAACTAGTGTCACAGGAATGGTTCAAACATAGACAGTAAGAAGAGTCAGTTTTCTTGTACTTAAGTGTTCATTGTGCCTTTTGTATTTAATTCCGATGCAATTTCTGTGTTTCATCGTCAATAAGAAGGTCAGAGGGATACAGTAAACCTGACGTAAAGCATCGGAATCTGTAACTAGTGTCACAGGAATGGTTCAAAACATAGACAGTAAGAAGAGTCAGTTTTCTTGTACTTAAGTGTTCATTGTGCCTTTTGTATTTAATTCCGATGCAATTTCTGTGTTTCATCGTCAATAAGAAGGTCAGAGGAATACAGTAAACCTGAAGTGAAGCATCGGAATCTATAACTAGTGTCACAGGAAAGGTTCAAATAATAGACAGTAAGACGAGTCAGTTTTCCTGTACTTAGTTCGGCATTGTGCCTTTTGTATAAAATTCCGATGCAATTTCTGTGTTTCATCGTCAATAAGAAGGTCAGAGGGGTACAGTAAACCTGAAGTGAAGCATCGGAATCTATAATTAGTGTCACATGAATGGTTCAAAACATAAACAGTAAGACGAGTCAGTTTTCTTGTATTTAAATCAGCATTGTGCCTTTTGTATTTAATTTCGATGCAATTTCTGTGTTTCATCGTCAATAAGAAGGTCAGAGGGATGCAGTATACTTGCAGTGAAGCATCGGAATCTATATCTAGTGTCGCAGGAATGGTTCAAAAGATAGACAGTAAGAATAGTCAGTTTTCTTGTACTTAAGTCGGCATTGTGCCTTTTGTATTTAATTCGGATGCAAATTCTGTGTTTCATCGTCAATAGGAGGTCACAGGTATACAGTAAACCTGAAGTGAAGCATCGGAATCTATAATTAGTGTCACAGGAATGGTTCAAAACATAGTCAGTAAAAAGAGTCAGTCTTCTTGTACTTAAGTCGGCATTGTGCCTTTTGTATTTAATTCCGATGCAATTTCTGTGTTTCATCGTCAATAAGAAGGTCAGAGGGATACAGGAAACCTGAATTGAAGCATCGGAATCTATAACTAGTGTCACAGGAATGGTTCAAAGCATAGACAGCAAGAAGAGTCAGTCTTCTTGTACTTAAGTCGGAATTGTGCCTTTTGTATTTAATTCCGATTCAAATTCTGTGTTTCATCGTCAATAAGACGGGCCTAGGGATACAGTAGACCTGAATTGAAGCATCGAAATGTATAACTAGTGTCACAGGAATGGTTCAAAACAGAGACAGTAAGAAGAGTCAGTCTTCTTGTACTTAAGTCGGCATTGTGCCTTTTGTATTTAATTCCGAAGCAATTTCTGTGTTTCATCGTTAATAAGAAGGTCAGAGGGATACAGTAAAAATGAAGTGAAGCATCGGAATCTATAACTATAGTCACAGGAAAGGTTCAAGACATAGACATAAGAAGAGTCAGTCTTCTTTTACTTAAGTCGGCATTGTGCCTTTTGTATTTAATTCCGTTGCAATTTCTGTGTTTCATCGTCAATAAGGTCAGAGGGATACAGTAAACCTGAAGTGAAGCATCGGAATCTGTAACTAGTGTCACAAGAATGGTTCAAACATGTCAGTAAGAAGAGTCATTCTTCTTGTACTTAAGTCGGCATTGCGACTATTGTATCTAATTCCGATGCAATTTCTGTGTTTCATCGTCAATAAGAAGGTCCAAGGGATGCAGTAAACCTGGAGTGAAGCATCGGAATCTATACCTAGTGTCACAGGAATGGTTCAAATCATAAACAGTAAGAAGCGTCAGTCTTCTTGTACTTATGTCGGCATTGTGCCTTTTCTATTTAATTCTGATGCAATTTCTGTGTATTATCGTCAATAAGAAGGTCCAAGGGATACTGTAAACCTGGAGTGAAGCACCGGAATCTATAACTAGTGTCACAGGAATGGTTCAAAGCATAGACTGTCAGAAGGGTCAGTCTTCTTGTACTTTAGTCGGCATTGTGCCTTTTGTATTTAATTCAGATGCAATTTCTGTGTTTCATCGTCGATAAGAGGGTTTAAGGGATACAGTAAACCTGGAGTGAAGCATCGGAGTCTACAACTAGTGTCACAGGAATGGTTCAAAACATAGACAGTAAGAAGTGTCAGTCTTCTTGTACTTAATTCGGCATTGTGCCTTTTGAATTTAATTCCGATGCAATTTCTGTGTTTCATCGTCACTAAGAAGGTCAGAGGGATACAGTATACCTGAAGTGAAGTATCGGAACCTATAATAAGTGTCACAGGAATGGTTCAAAGCATAGTCAGTAAGAAGAGTCAGTCTTCTTGTACTTATGTCGGCATTGTGCCTTTTTCATTTAATTCCGATGCAATTTCTGTGTTTCATCGTCAGTAAGAAGGTCCAAGGGATACAGTGATCCTGAAGTGAAGCATCGAAGTGTCACAGGAATGGTTCAAAGCATAGTCAGTAAGAAGAGTCAGTCTTCTTGTACTTAAGTCGGCATTGTGCCTTTTTCATTTAATTCGGATGCAATTTCTGTGTTTCATCGTCAGTAAGAAGGTCCAAGGGATACAGTGATCCTGAAGTGAAGCATCGGAATCTATAACTAGGGTCACAGGTTTGGTTCAAAGCATAGACAGTATGAAGAGTCAGTTTTCTTGTACTTAGGTCGGCATTGTGCCTTTTGTATTTAATTCCGATGCAATTTCTGTGTTTCATCGTCAATACGAAGGTCAGAGGGATACAGTAAACATGAAGTGAAGCATCAGAATCTATAACTGGTGTCACAGGAATGGTTCAAAACATAGACAGTAAGAGGAGTCAGTTTTCTTGTACTTAAGTCGGCATTGTGCCTTTTGTATTTAATTCTGATGCAATTTCTGTGTTTCATCGTCAATAAGAAGTTCAGAGGCACACAGTAAACCTGAAGTGAAGCATCGGATTCTATAACTAGTGTCACAGGAATGGTTCAAACATAGACAGTAAGAAGAGTCAGTTTTCTTGTACTTAAGTCGGGATTATGCCTTTTGTATTTAATTCCGATGCAATTTCTGTGTTCAATCGTCAATAAGAAGGTCAGAGGGATACAGTAAACCTGAAGTAAAGCATCGGAATCTGTAACTAGTGTCACAGGAATGGTTCAAAACATAGACAGTAAGAAGAGTCAGTTTTCTTGTACTTAAGTGTTCATTGTGCCTTTTGTATTTAATTCCGATGCAATATCTGTGTTTCATCAGCAATAAGAAGGTCAGAGGCATACAGTAAACCTGAAGTGAAGCATCGGATTCTATAACTAGTGTCACAGGAATGGTTCAAACGTAGACGGTAAGAAGAGTCAGTTTTCTTGTACTTAAGTCGGCATTGTGCCGTTTGTATTTAATTCCGATGCAATTTCTGTGTTTCATCGTCAATAAGAAGGTCAGAGGGATACAGTAAACCTGAAGTGAAGCATCGGAATCTATAATTAGTGTCACATGAATGGTTCAAAACATAGACAGTAAGAAGAGTCAGTTTTCTTGTATTTAAATCAGCATTGTGCCATTTGTATTTAGTTTCGATGCAATTTCTGTGTTTCATCGTCAACAAGAAGGTCAGAGGGATGCAGTATACTTGAAGTGAAGCATCGGAATCTATATCTAGTGTCGCAGGAATGGTTCAAAATATAGACAGTAAGAATAGTCAGTTTTCTTTTACTTAAGTCGGCATTGTGCCTTTAGTATTTAATTCGGATGCAAATTCTGTGTTTCATCGTAAATAGGAGGTCACAGGTATACAGTAATCCTGAAGTGAAGCATCGGAATCTATAACTAGTGTCACTGGAATGGTTCAAAACATAGACAGTAAGAAGTGTCAGTTATCTTGTACTTAAGTCGGCATTGTGCATTTTGTATTTAATTCCGTTGCAATTTCTGTGTTTCATCGTCAAAAAGAAGGTCAGAGGGATACAGTAAACCTGAAGTGAAGTATCGGAATCTATAACTAGTGTCACTGGAATGGTTCAAAACATAGACAGTAAGAAGTGTCAGTTATCTTGTACTTAAGTCGGCATTGTGCCTTTTGTATTTAATTCCGAAGCAATTTCTGTGTTTCATCGTCAATAAGAAGGTCAGAGGGATACAGTAAATCTGAAGTAAAGCATCGGAATCTATAATGAGTTCCACATGAATTGATCAAAACATAGACAGTAAGAAGAGTCAGTTTTCTTGTACATAAGTCGGCATTGTGCCTTTTGTATTTAATTAAGATGCAAGTTCTGTGTTTCATCGTCAATAAGAAGGTCAGAGGGATACAGTAAACCTGAAGTGAAGCATCGGAATCTATAAGTAGTGTCACAGGAATGGTTCAAAACATAGACAGTAAGAAAAGTCAGTTTTCTTGTACTTAAGTCGGCATTGTGCCTTTTGTGTTTAATTCCGATGCAATTTCTGTGATTCATCGTCAATAAGAAGGTCAGAGGCATACAGTAAACCAGACGTGAAGCATCAGAATCTATAACTAGTGTCGCAGGAACGGTTTAAACATAGACAGTAAGAAGAGTCAGTTTACTTGTACTTAAGTCAGCTTTGTTCCTTTTGTGTTTAATTCCGATGCAGTTTCTGTGATTCATCGTCAATAAGAAGGTCAGAGGGATACAGTAAACCTGAAGTGAAGCAACGGAATCTATAAATAGTGTCACATGAATGGTTCAAAGCATAGACAGTATGAAGAGTCAGTTTTCTTGTATTTAAATCAGTATTGAGGCTTTTGTATGTAATTCCGATGCAATTTCTGTGTTTCGTCGCCAATAAGAAGGTCAGAGGGATACAGTAAACCTGAAGTGAAGCATCGGAATCTATAATTAGTGTCACATGAATGGTTCAAAACATAGACAGTAAGAAGAGTCAGTTTTATTGTATTTAAATCTGCATTGTGCCTTTTGTATTTAATTTCGATGCAATTTCAGTGTTTCATCGTCAATAAGATGGTCAGAGGGATACAGTGAACCTAAACTGAAGCATCGGACTATACAACTAGTGTCACAGGAATGGTTCAAAACATAGACAGTAAGAAGAGTCAGTTTTCTTGTACTTAAGTCGGCATTGTGCCTTTTGTATTTAATTCCGATGCAAATTCTGTGTTTCATCGTCAATAGGAGGTCAGAGGGATACAGTAAACCTGAAGTAAAGCATCGGAATCTATAACTAGTTTCACAGGAAAGGTTCAAAACATAGCCAGTAAGAAGAGTCAGTTTTCTTGTACTTAAGTCGGCATTGTGCCTTTTGTATTTAATTCCGATGCAATTTCTGTGTTTCATCGTCAATAAGAAGGTCAGATGAATACAGTAAACCTGAAGTGAAGCATCGGAATCTATAACTAGTGTCATAGGAATGGTTCAAAACATAGACAGTAAGAAGAGTCAGTTTTCTTGTACTTAAGTCGGCATTGTGAATTTTGTTTTTAATTCCGATGCAATTTCTGTGTTTCATCGTCAAAAAGAAGGTCAGAGGGATACAGTAAATCTGAAGTGAAGCATCGGAATCTATAATTAGTGACACATGAATGGTTCAAATCATAGAAAGTAAGAAGAGTCAGTTTTCCTGTATTTAAATCAGCATTGTGCCTTTTGTATTTAATTTCGATGCATTTTCTGTGTTTCATCGTCAATAAGAAGGTCAGAGGGATACAGTAAACCTGAAGTGAAGCATCGGAATCCGTAACTAGAGTCATGGGAATGGTTTAAAACATAGACAGTAAGAAGAGTCAGTTTTCTTGTACTTAAGTCGGGATTATGCCTTTTGTATTTAATTCCGATGCAAATTCTGTGTTTCATCGTCAATAAGAAGGTCACAGGTATACAGTAAACCTGAAGTGAAGCATCAGAATCTATAACTAGTGTAACAGGAATGGTTCAAAACATAGACAGTAAGAAGAGTCAGTTTTCTTGTACTTATGTCGGCATTGTGAATTTTGTATTTAATTCCGATGCAATTTCTGTGTTTCATCGTCACTAAGAAGGTCAGAGGGATACAGTATACCTGAAGTGAAGTATCGGAATCTATAATAAGTGTCACAGGAATGGTTCAAAGCATAGTCAGTAAGAAGAGTCGGTCTTCTTGTACTTAAGTCGGCATTGTGCCTTTTTCATTTAATTCCGATGCAATTTCTGTGTTTCATCGTCAGTAAGAAGGTCCAAGGGATACAGTGATCCTGAAGTGAAGCATCGAAGTGTCACAGGAATGGTTCAAAGCATAGTCAGTAAGAAGAGTCAGTCTTCTTGTACTTAAGTCGGCATTGTGCCTTTTTCATTTAATTCCGATGCAATTTCTGTGTTTCATCGTCAGTAAGAAGGTCCAAGGGATACAGTGATCCTGAAGTGAAGCATCGGAATCTATAACTAGGGTCACAGGATTGGTTCAAAGCATAGACAGTAAGAAGAGTCAGTTTTCTTGTACTTAGGTCGGCATTGTGCCTTTTGTATTTAATTCCGATGCAATTTCTGTGTTTCATCGTCAATACGAAGGTCAGAGGGATACAGTAAACATGAAGTGAAGCATCAGAATCTATAACTGGTGTCACAGGAATGGTTCAAAACATAGACAGTAAGAGGAGTCAGTTTTCTTGTACTTAAGTCGGCATTGTGCCTTTTGTATTTAATTCTGATGCAATTTCTGTGTTTCATCGTCAATAAGAAGTTCAGAGGCACACAGTAAACCTGAAGTGAAGCATCGGATTCTATAACTAGTGTCACAGGAATGGTTCAAACATAGACAGTAAGAAGAGTCAGTTTTCTTGTACTTAAGTCGGGATTATGCCTTTTGTATTTAATTCCGATGCAATTTCTGTGTTTAATCGTCAATAAGAAGGTCAGAGGGATACAGTAAACCTGAAGTAAAGCATCGGAATCTGTAACTAGTGTCACAGGAATGGTTCAAAACATAGACAGTAAGAAGAGTCAGTTTTCTTGTACTTAAGTGTTCATTGTGCCTTTTGTATTTAATTCCGATGCAATATCTGTGTTTCATCAGCAATAAGAAGGTCAGAGGCATACAGTAAACCTGAAGTGAGCATCGGATTCTATAACTAGTGTCACTGAATGTCAGGTTCAAACGTAGACGGTAGGAAGAGTCAGTTTTCTTGTACTTAAGTCGGCATTGTGCCGTTTGTATTTAATTCCGATGCAATTTGAGTGTTTCATCGTCAATAATATGGGCAGAGGGATACAGTAAACCTGAAGTAAAGGATCGGAATGTATAACTAGTGTCACAGGAATGGTTCAAATCATAGACAGTAAGAAGAGTCAGTTTTCCTGTACTTTAGTTCGGCATTGTGCCTTTTGTATTTAATTCCGATGCAATTTCTGAGTTCATCGTCAATAAGAAGGTCAGAGGAATACAGTAAACCTGAAGTGAAGCATCGGAATCTATAACTAGTGTCGCAGGAATGGTTCAAATCATAGACAGTAAGAAGAGTCAGTTTTCCTGTACTTAGTTCGGCATTGTGCCTTTTGTATAAAATTCCGATGCAATTTCTGTGTTTCAATCGTCAATAAGAAGGTCAGAGGGATACAGTAAACCTGAAGTGAAGCATCGGAATCTATAATTAGTGTCACATGAATGGTCAAAACATAGACAGTAAGAAGAGTCACGTTTTCTTGTATTTAAATCAGCATTGTGCCATTTGTATTTAGTTTCGATGCAATTTCTGTGTTTCATCGTCAACAAGAAGGTCAGAGGGATGCAGTATACTTGAAGTGAAGCATCGGAATCTATATCTAGTGTCGCAGGAATGGTTCAAAACATAGACAGTAAGAATAGTCAGTTTTCTTTTACTTAAGTCGGCATTGTGCCTTTAGTATTTAATTCGGATGCAAATTCTGTGTTTCATCGTAAATAGGAGGTCACAGGTATACAGTAATCCTGAAGTGAAGCATCGGAATCTATAACTAGTGTCACTGGAATGGTTCAAAACATAGACAGTAAGAAGTGTCAGTTATCTTGTACTTAAGTCGGCATTGTGCATTTTGTATTTAATTCCGTTGCAATTTCTGTGTTTCATCGTCAAAAAGAAGGTCAGAGGATACAGTAAACCTGAAGTGAAGTATCGGAATCTATAACTAGTGTCACTGGAATGGTTCAAAACATAGACAGTAAGAAGTGTCAGTTATCTTGTACTTAAGTCGGCATTGTGCCTTTTGAGTATTTAATTCCGAAGCAATTTCTGTGTTTCATCGTCAATAAGAAGGTCAGAGGGATACAGTAAATCTGAAGTAAAGCATCGGAATCTATAATGAGTTCCACATGAGTTGATCAAAACATAGACAGTAAGAAGAGTCAGTTTTCTTGTACATAAGTCAGCATTGTGCCTTTTGTATTTAATTAAGATGCAAGTTCTGTGTTTCATCGTCAATAAGAAGGTCAGAGGGATACAGTAAACCTGAAGTGAAGCATCGGAATCTATAAGTAGTGTCACAGGAATGGTTCAAAACATAGACAGTAAGAAAAGTCAGTTTTCTTGTACTTAAGTCGGCATTGTGCCTTTTGTGTTTAATTCCGATGCAATTTCTGTGATTCATCGTCAATAAGAAGGTCAGAGGCATACAGTAAACCAGACGTGAAGCATCAGAATCTATAACTAGTGTCGCAGGAACGGTTTAAACATAGACAGTAAGAAGAGTCAGTTTACTTGTACTTAAGTCGGCTTTGTTCCTTTTGTGTTTAATTCCGATGCAGTTTCTGTGATTCATCGTCAATAAGAAGGTCAGAGGGATACAGTAAACCTGAAGTGAAGCAACGGAATCTATAAATAGTGTCACATGAATGGTTCAAAGCATAGACAGTATGAAGAGTCAGTTTTCTTGTATTTAAATCAGTATTGAGGCTTTTGTATGTAATTCCGATGCAATTTCTGTGTTTCGTCGCCAATAAGAAGGTCAGAGGGATACAGTAAACCTGAAGTGAAGCATCGGAATCTATAATTAGTGTCACATGAATGGTTCAAAACATAGACAGTAAGAAGAGTCAGTTTTATTGTATTTAAATCTGCATTGTGCCTTTTGTATTTAATTTCGATGCAATTTCAGTGTTTCATCGTCAATAAGATGGTCAGAGGGATACAGTAAACCTAAACTGAAGCATCGGACTATACAACTAGTGTCACAGGAATGGTTCAAAACATAGACAGTAAGAAGAGTCAGTTTTCTTGTACTTAAGTCGGCATTGTGCCTTTTGTATTTAATTCCGATGCAAATTCTGTGTTTCATCGTCAATAGGAGGTCAGAGGGATACAGTAAACCTGAAGTAAAGCATCGGAATCTATAACTAGTTTCACAGGAAGGTTCAAAACATAGCCAGTAAGAAGAGTCAGTTTTCTTGTACTTAAGTCGGCATTGTGCCTTTTGTATTTAATTCCGATGCAATTTCTGTGTTTCATCGTCAATAAGAAGGTCAGATGAATACAGTAAACCTGAAGTGAAGCATCAGAATCTATAACTAGTGTCATAGGAATGGTTCAAAACATAGACAGTAAGAAGAGTCAGTTTTCTTGTACTTAAGTCGGCATTGTGAATTTTGTTTTTAATTCCGATGCAATTTCTGTGTTTCATCGTCAAAAAGAAGGTCAGAGGGATACAGTAAATCTGAAGTGAAGCATCGGAATCTATAATTAGTGACACATGAATGGTTCAAATCATAGAAAGTAAGAAGAGTCAGTTTTCCTGTATTTAAATCAGCATTGTGCCTTTTGTATTTAATTTCGATGCATTTTCTGTGTTTCATCGTCAATAAGAAGGTCAGAGGGATACAGTAAACCTGAAGTGAAGCATCGGAATCCGTAACTAGTGTCATGGGAATGGTTTAAAACATAGACAGTAAGAAGAGTCAGTTTTCTTGTACTTAAGTCGGGATTATGCCTTTTGTATTTAATTCCGATGCAAATTCTGTGTTTCATCGTCAATAAGAAGGTCACAGGTATACAGTAAACCTGAAGTGAAGCATCAGAATCTATAACTAGTGTAACAGGAATGGTTCAAAACATAGACAGTAAGAAGAGTCAGTTTTCTTGTACTTATGTCGGCATTGTGAATTTTGTATTTAATTCCGATGCAATTTCTGTGTTTCATCGTCACTAAGAAGGTCAGAGGGATACAGTATACCTGAAGTGAAGTATCGGAATCTATAATAAGTGTCACAGGAATGGTTCAAAGCATAGTCAGTAAGAAGAGTCGGTCTTCTTGTACTTAAGTCGGCATTGTGCCTTTTTCATTTAATTCCGATGCAATTTCTGTGTTTCATCGTCAGTAAGAAGGTCCAAGGGATACAGTGATCCTGAAGTGAAGCATCGAAGTGTCACAGGAATGGTTCAAAGCATAGTCAGTAAGAAGAGTCAGTCTTCTTGTACTTAAGTCGGCATTGTGCCTTTTGTATTTAATTCCGATGCAATTTCTGTGTTTCATCGTCAATAAGAAGGTCAGAGGGATACAGTAAACCTGAAGTGAAGCATCGGAATCTATAAGTAGTGTCACAGGAATGGTTCAAAACATAGACAGTAAGAAAAGTCAGTTTTCTTGTACTTAAGTCGGCATTGTGCCTTTTGTGTTTAATTCCGATGCAATTTCTGTGATTCATCGTCAATAAGAAGGTCAGAGGCATACAGTAAAAAAGACGTGAAGCATCAGAATCTTTAACTAGTGTCGCAGGAACGGTTTAAACATAGACAGTAAGAAGAGTCAGTTTACTTGTACTTAAGTCGGCTTTGTGCCTTTTGTGTTTAATTCCGATGCAGTTTCTGTGATTCATCGTCAATAAGAAGGTCAGAGGGATACAGTAAACCTGAAGTGAAGCAACGGAATCTATAAATAGTGTCACATGAATGGTTCAAAGCATAGACAGTATGAAGAGTCAGTTTTCTTGTATTTAAATCAGCATTGAGGCTTTTGTATGTGATTCCGATGCAATTTCTGTGTTTCGTCGCCAATAAGAAGGTCAGAGGGATACAGTAAACCTGAAGTGAAGCATCGGAATCTATAACTAGTGTCACAGGAAAGGTTTCAAAACATAGCCAGTAAGAAGAATCAGTTTTCTTTTACTTAAGGCGGCATTGTGCCTTTTGTATTTAATTCCGATGGAATATCAGTGTTTCATCGTCAATAAGAAGGTCAGAGGGATACAGGAAACCTGAAGTGAAGCATCGGAATCTATAACTAGTGTCACAGGAATGGTTCAAAACATAGTCAGTAAGAACAGCCAGTCTCTTTCTACTTAAGTCGGCATTGTGCCTTTTGTGTTTAATTTTGATGCAATTTCTGTGTTTCATCGTCAACAAGAAGGTCCAAGGGATACAGTAAACCTGAAGTGAAGCTTCGGAATCCATAACAAATGTCACAGGAATGGTTCAAAACATAGACAGTAAGAAGAGTCAGTCTTCTTGATCTTAAGTCGGGATTAAGCCTTTTGTATTTAATTCCGATGCAATATCAGTGTTTCATCGTCAATAAGAAGGTCAGAGGGATACAGTGATCCTGAAGTGAAGCATCGGAATCTATAACTAGTGTCACAGGATTGCTTCAAAGCATAGACAGTAAGAAGAGTCAGTCTTCTTGTACTTAAGTCGGCACTGTGCCTTTTGTATTTAATTCCGATGCAATATCTGTGTTTCATCGTCAATAGGAAGCTCCAACGGATACAGTAAACCAGAAGTGAAGCATGGGAATCTATAACTAATGTCACAGGATGATTCAAAACATAGCCAGTAAGAAGAGTCAGTCTTCATGTACTTAATTGGGCATTGTGGCTTTTCTATTTAATTCCGATGCAATTTCTGTGTATCCTCGTCTATAAGATGGTCAGAGGGATACAGTAAATCTGAAGTGAATCATCGGGATCTATAACTAGTGTCACAGGATTGGTTCAAAACATAGTCAGTAAGAAGAGTCAGTTTTCTTGTACTTAAGTCGGCATTGAGCCTTTTGTACTTAATTCCGATGCAATTTCTGTGTTTCATCGTCAATACCAAGGTCCAAGGGATACAGTAAACCTGAAGTGAAGCATCGGAATCTATAACTAGTGTCACAGGAATGGTTCAAAACATAGTCAGTAAGAACAGTCAGTCTCTTTGTACTTAAGTCGGCATTGTGCCTTTTTTGTTTAATTTCGATGCAATTTCTGTGTTTCATCGTCAACAAGAAGGTCCAAGGGATACAGTAGACCTGAAGTGAAGCTTCGGAATCCATAACAAATGTCACAGGAATGGTTCAAAACATAGACAGTAAGAAGAGTCAGTCTTCTTGTACTTAAGTCGGCATTGTGCATTTTGTATTTAATTCCGATTCAATTTCTGTGTTTCATCGTCAATAAGACGGGCCTAGGGATACAGTAGACCTGAATTGAAGCATCGGAATGTATAACTAGTGTCACAGGAATGGTTCAAAAAAGAGACAGTAAGAAGAGTCAGTCTTCTTGTACTTAAGTCGGCATTGTGCCTTTTGTATTTAATTCCGATGCAATTTCTGTGTTTCATCGTCAATAAGAAGGTCAGAGGGATACAGTAAACCTGAAGTGAAGCATCGGAATCTATAACTATAGTCACAGGAAAGGTTCAAGACATAGACATAAGAAGAGTCAGTCTTCTTGTACTTAAGCCGGCATTGTTCCTTTTGTATGAAATTCCATTGCAATTTCTGTGTTTCATCGTCAATAAGAAGGTCAGAGGAATACAGTAAACCTGAAGTGAAGCATCGGAATCTATAACTAGTGTCGCAGGAATGGTTCAAATCATAGACAGTAAGAAGAGTCAGTTTTCCTGTACTCAGTTCGGCATTGTGCCTTTTGTATGAAATTCCGATGCAATTTCTGTGTTTCATCGTCAATAAGAAGGTCAGAGGGATACAGTAAACCTGAAGTGAAGCATCGGAACCTATAATTAGTGTCACATGAATGGTTCAAAACATAGACAGTAAGAAGAGTCAGTTTTCTTGTATTTAAATCAGCATTGTGCCTTTTGTATTTAATTTCGATGCAATTTCTGTGTTTCATCGTCAATAAGAAGGTCAGAGGGATGCAGTATACTTGAAGTGAAGCATCGGAATCTATATCTAGTGTCGCAGGAATGGTTCAAAACATAGACAGTAAGAATAGTCAGTTTTCTTGTACTTAAGTCGGCATTGTGCCTTTTGTATTTAATTCGGATGCAAATTCTGTGTTTCATCGTCAATAGGAGGTCACAGGTATACAGTAAACCTGAAGTGAAGCATCGGAATCTATAACTAGTGTCACTGGAATGGTTCAAAACATAGACTGTAAGAAGTGTCAGTTATCTTGTATTTAAGTCGGCATTGTGCATTTTGTATTTAATTCCGATGCAATTTCTGTGTTTCATCGTCAAAAAGAAGGTCAGAGGGATGCAGTAAACCTGAAGTGAAGTATCGGAATCTATAACTAGTGTCACTGGAATGGTTCAAAACATAGACAGTAAGAAGTGTCAGTTATCTTGTACTTAAGTCGGCATTGTGCCTTTTGTATTTAATTCCGAAGCAATTTCTGTGTTTCATCGTCAAAAAGAAGGTCAGAGGGATACAGTAAACCTGAAGTAAAGCATCGGAATCTATAATGAGTTCCACATGAATGGATCAAAACATAGACAGTATGAAGAGTCAGTTTTCTTGTACATAAGTCGGCATTGTGCCTTTTGTATTTAATTCCGATGCAATTTCTGTGTTTCATCGTCAATAAGAAGGTCAGAGGGATACAGTAAACCTGAAGTGAAGCATCGGAATCTATAAGTAGTGTCACAGGAATGGTTCAAAACATAGACAGTAAGAAAAGTCAGTTTTCTTGTACTTAAGTCGGCATTGTGCCTTTTGTGTTTAATTCCGATGCAATTTCTGTGATTCATCGTCAATAAGAAGGTCAGAGGCATACAGTAAACCAGACGTGAAGCATCAGAATCTATAACTAGTGTCGCAGGAACGGTTTAAACATAGACAGTAAGAAGAGTCAGTTTACTTGTACTTAAGTCGGCTTTGTGCCTTTTGTGTTTAATTCCGATGCAGTTTCTGTGATTCATCGTCAATAAGAAGGTCAGAGGGATACAGTAAACCTGAAGTGAAGCAACGGAATCTATAAATAGTGTCACATGAATGGTTCAAAGCATAGACAGTATGAAGAGTCAGTTTTCTTGTATTTAAATCAGCATTGAGGCTTTTGTATGTAATTCCGATGCAATTTCTGTGTTTCGTCGCCAATAAGAAGGTCAGAGGGATACAGTAAACCTGAAGTGAAGCATCGGAATCTATAACTAGTGTCACAGGAAAGGTTCAAACATAGCCAGTAAGAAGAGTCAGTTTTCTTTTACTTAAGTCGGCATTGTGCCTTTTGTATTTAATTCCGATGGAATATCAGTGTTTCATCGTCAATAAGAAGGTCAGAGGGATACAGTGATCCTGAAGTGAAGCATCGGAATCTATAACTAGTGTCACAGGATTGGTTCAAAACATAGTCAGTAAGAACAGTCAGTCCCTTTGTACTTAAGTCGGCTTTGTGCCTTTTGTGTTTAATTTTGATGCAATTTCTGTGTTTCATCGTCAACAAGAAGGTCCAAGGGATACAGTAAACCAGAAGTGAAGCTTCGGAATCCATAACAAATGTCACAGGAATGGTTCAAAACATAGACAGTAAGAAGAGTCAGTCTTCTTGTACTTAAGTCGGGATTAAGCCTTTTGTATTTAATTCCGATGCAATATCAGTGTTTCATCGTCAATAAGAAGGTCAGAGGGATACAGTGATCCTGAAGTGAAGCATCGGAATGTATAACTAGTGTCACAGGATTGCTTCAAAGCATAGACAGTAAGAAGAGTCAGTCTTCTTTTACTTAAGTCGGCACTGTGCCTTTTGTATTTAATTCCGATGCAATATCTGTGTTTCATCGTCAATAGGAAGCTCCAACGGATACAGTAAACCAGAAGTGAAGAATGGGAATCTATAACTAATGTCACAGGATGATTCAAAACATAGCCAGTAAGAAGAGTCAGTCTTCATGTACTTAATTGGGCATTGTGGCTTTTCTATTTAATTCCGATGCAATTTCTGTGTATCCTCGTCTATAAGATGGTCAGAGGGATACAGTAAATCTGAAGTGAATCATCGGGATCTATAACTAGTGTCACAGGATTGGTTCAAAACATAGTCAGTAAGAAGAGTCAGTTTTCTTGTACTTAAGTCGGCATTGAGCCTTTTGTACTTAATTCCGATGCAATTTCTGTGTTTCATCGTCAATAACAAGGTCCAAGGGATACAGTAAACCTGAAGTGAAGCATCGGAATCTATAATTGGTGTCACAGGAATGGTTCAAAACATAGTCAGTAAAAAGGGTCAGTCTTCTTGTACTTAAGTCGGCATTGTGCCTTTTGTATTTAATTCCGATGCAATTTCTGTGTTTCATCGTCAATAAGAAGGTCAGAGGGATACAGGAAACCTGAAGTGAAGCATCGGAATCTATAACTAGTGTCACAGGAATGGTTCAAAACATAGTCAGTAAGAACAGTCAGTCTCTTTGTACTTAAGTCGGCATTGGGCCTTTTGTGTTTAATTTCGATGCAATTTCTGTGTTTCATCGTCAACAAGAAGGTCCAAGGGATACAGTAGACCTGAAGTGAAGCTTCGGAATCCATAACAAATGTCACAGGAATGGTTCAAAACATAGACAGTAAGAAGAGTCAGTCTTCTTGTACTTAAGTCGGCATTGTGCCTTTTGTATTTAATTCCGATTCAATTTCTGTGCTTCATCGTCAATAAGACGGGCCTAGGGATACAGTAGACCTGAATTGAAGCATCGGAATGTATAACTAGTGTCACAGGAATGGTTCAAAACAGAGACAGTAAGAAGAGTCAGTCTTCTTGTACTTAAGTCGGCATTGTGCCTTTTGTTTTTAATTCCGATGCAATTTCTGTGTTTCATCGTCAATAAGAAGGTCAGAGGGATACAGTAAACCTGAAGTGAAGCATCGGAATCTATAACTATAGTCACAGGAAAGGTTCAAGACATAGACATAAGAAGAGTCAGTCTTCTTGTACTTAAGCCGGCATTGTTCCTTTTGTATTTAATTCCGTTGCAATTTCTGTGTTTCATCGTCAATAAGAAGGTCAGAGGGATACAGTAAACCTGAAGTGAAGCATCGGAATCTATAACTACTGTCACAAGAATGGTTCAAACATGTCAGTAAGAAGAGTCATTCTTCTTGTACTTAAGTCGGCATTGCGACTATTGTATTTAATTCCGATGCAATTTCTGTGTTTCTTCGTCAATAAGAAGGTCAGAGGGATACAGTAAACCTGAAGTGAAGCATCGGAATCTATAACTAGTGTCACAGGAATGGTTCAAACATAGTCAGTAAGAAGCGTCAGTCCTCTTGTACTTAAGTCGGCATTGTGCCTTGACTATTTAATTCTGATACAATTTCTGTGTTTCTTCTTCAATATGAAGGTCCAAGGGATACAGTAAACATGGAGTGAAGCACCGGAATCTATAACTAGTGTCACAGGAATGGTTCGAAACATGGACTGTAAGAAGAGTCAGTCTTCAGGTACTTTAGTCGGCATTGTGCCTTTTGTATTTAACTCCGATGCAATTTCTGTGTTTCATCGACAATAAGAAGGTCCAAGGGATACAATAAACCTGGAGTGTAGCATCGGAATCCATACCTAGTGTCACAGGAATGGTTCAAATCATAAACAGTAAGAACAGTCAGTCTTCTTGTACTTAAGTCGGCATTGTGCCTTTTCTATTTAATTCCGATGCAATATCTGTAATTCATCGTCAATAAGAAGGTCCAAGGGATACAGTAAACCTGAAGTGAAGCATCGGAAGCTATAACTAGTGTCACAGGAATGGTTCAATACATAGTCAGTAAGAAGCGTCAGTCTTCTTGTACTTAAGTCGGCATTGTGCCTTTTTCATTTAATTCCGATGCAATTTCTGTGTTTCATCGTCAGTAAGAAGGTCCAAGTGATACAGTAAACCTGGAGTGAAGCATCGGAATCTATAACTAGTGTCACAGGGACGGTTCAAAACATAGACAGTAAGATGGGTCAGTATTGTTGTACTTAAGTCGGCATTGTGCCTTTTCTATTTAATTCCGATGCAGTTTCTGTGTTTCATCGTCAATAAGAAGGTCAGAGGGATACAGTGATCCTGAAGTGAAGCATCGGAATCTATAACTAGTGTCACAGGATTGGTTCAAAACATAGACAGTAAGAAGAGTCAGTTTTCTTGTACTTAAGTCGGCATTGAGCCTTTTGTATTTAATTCCGATGCAATTTCTGTGTTTCATCGTCAATACGAAGGTCAGAGGGATACAGTAAACATGAAGTGAAGCATCAGAATCTATAACTGGTGTCACAGGAATGGTTCAAAACATAGCCAGTAAGAGGAGTCAGTTTTCTTGTACTTAAGTCGGCATTGTGCCATTTGTATTTAATTCCGATGCAATTTCTGTGTTTCTTCGTCAATAAGAAGGTCAGAGGCATAGAGTAAACCTCAAGTGAAGCATCGGATTCTATAACTAGTGTCACAGGAATGGTTCAAACATAGACAGTAAGAAGAGTCAGTTTTCTTGTACTTAAGTCGGGATTATGCCTTTTGTATTTAATTCCGATGCAATTTCTGTGTTTCATCGTCAATAAGAAGGTCAGAGGGATACAGTAAACCTGAAGTGAAGCATCGGAATCTATAACTAGTGTCACAGGAATGGTTCAAAACATAGTCAGTAAGAAGAGTCAGTCTTGTTGCAATTAAGTCGGCATTGTGCCTTTTATATTTAATTCCGATGCAATTTCTGTGTTTCATCGTCAATAAGAAGGTCCAAGGGATACAGTAAAACTGAAGTCAAGCATCGGAATCTATAACTAGTGTCACAGGATGGTTCAAAACATAGCCAGTAAGAAGAGTCAGTCTTCTTGTACTTAAGTAGGCATTGTGGCGTTTCTATTTAATTCCGATGCAATTTCTGTGTTTCCTCGTCAATAAGAAGGTCAGAGGCATACAGTAAACCTGAAGTGAAGCATCGGATTCTATAACTAGTGTCACAGGAATGGTTCAAACATAGACAGTAAGAAGTGTCAGTTTTCTTGTACTTAAGTCGGAATTGTGCCGTTTGTATTTAATTCCGATGCAATTTCAGTGTTTCGTCGTCAATACGATGGTCAGAGGGATACAGTGAACCTGAAGTGAAGCATCGGAATCTATAACTAGTGTCACACTAATGGTTCAAACCATAGACAGTAAGAAGAGTCAGTTTTCTTGTACTTAAGTCGGCGTTGTGCATTTTGTATTTAATTCCGATGCATTTTCTGTGTTTCATCGTCAATACGAAGGTCAGAGGAATACAGTAAAGCTGAAGTAAAGCATCGGAATGTATAACTAGTGTCACAGGAATGGTTCAAATCATAGACAGTAAGAAGAGTCAGTTTTCCTGTACTTAGTTCGGCATTGTGCCTTTTGTATTTAATTCCGATGCAATTTCTGTGTTTCATCGTCAATAAGAAGGTCAGAGGAATACAGTAAACCTGAAGTGAAGCATCGGAATCTATTACTAGTGTCACATGAATGGTTCAAAACATAGACAATGAGAAGAGTCAGTTTTCTTGTATTTAAATCAGCATTGTGCTTTTTGTATTTAATTTCGATGCAATTTCTGTGTTTCATCGTCGATAAGAAGGTCAGAGGGATACAGTATACTTGAAGTGAAGCTTCGGAATCTATATCTAGTGTCGCAGGAATGGTTCAAAACATAGACAGTAAGAATAGTCAGTTTTCTTGTACTTAAGTCGGCATTGTGCCTTTTGTATTTAATTCGGATGCAAATTCTGTGTTTCATCGTCAATAGGAGGTCACAGGTATACAGTAAACCTGAAGTGAAGCATCGGAATCTATAACTAGTGTCACTGGAATGGTTCAAAACATAGACTGTAAGAAGTGTCAGTTATCTTGTATTTAAGTCGGCATTGTGCATTTTGTATTTAATTCCGATGCAATTTCTGTGTTTCATCGTCAAAAAGAAGGTCAGAGGGATGCAGTAAACCTGAAGTGAAGTATCGGAATCTATAACTAGTGTCACTGGAATGGTTCAAAACATAGACAGTAAGAAGTGTCAGTTATCTTGTACTTAAGTCGGCATTGTGCCTTTTGTATTTAATTCCGAAGCAATTTCTGTGTTTCATCGTCAAAAAGAAGGTCAGAGGGATACAGTAAACCTGAAGTAAAGCATCGGAATCTATAATGAGTTCCACATGAATGGATCAAAACATAGACAGTATGAAGAGTCAGTTTTCTTGTACATAAGTCGGCATTGTGCCTTTTGTATTTAATTCCGATGCAATTTCTGTGTTTCATCGTCAATAAGAAGGTCAGAGGGATACAGTAAACCTGAAGTGAAGCATCGGAATCTATAAGTAGTGTCACAGGAATGGTTCAAAACATAGACAGTAAGAAAAGTCAGTTTTCTTGTACTTAAGTCGGCATTGTGCCTTTTGTGTTTAATTCCGATGCAATTTCTGTGATTCATCGTCAATAAGAAGGTCAGAGGCATACAGTAAACCAGACGTGAAGCATCAGAATCTATAACTAGTGTCGCAGGAACGGTTTAAACATAGACAGTAAGAAGAGTCAGTTTACTTGTACTTAAGTCGGCTTTGTGCCTTTTGTGTTTAATTCCGATGCAGTTTCTGTGATTCATCGTCAATAAGAAGGTCAGAGGGATACAGTAAACCTGAAGTGAAGCAACGGAATCTATAAATAGTGTCACATGAATGGTTCAAAGCATAGACAGTATGAAGAGTCAGTTTTCTTGTATTTAAATCAGCATTGAGGCTTTTGTATGTAATTCCGATGCAATTTCTGTGTTTCGTCGCCAATAAGAAGGTCAGAGGGATACAGTAAACCTGAAGTGAAGCATCGGAATCTATAACTAGTGTCACAGGAAAGGTTCAAACATAGCCAGTAAGAAGAGTCAGTTTTCTTTTACTTAAGTCGGCATTGTGCCTTTTGTATTTAATTCCGATGGAATATCAGTGTTTCATCGTCAATAAGAAGGTCAGAGGGATACAGTGATCCTGAAGTGAAGCATCGGAATCTATAACTAGTGTCACAGGATTGGTTCAAAACATAGTCAGTAAGAACAGTCAGTCCCTTTGTACTTAAGTCGGCTTTGTGCCTTTTGTGTTTAATTTTGATGCAATTTCTGTGTTTCATCGTCAACAAGAAGGTCCAAGGGATACAGTAAACCAGAAGTGAAGCTTCGGAATCCATAACAAATGTCACAGGAATGGTTCAAAACATAGACAGTAAGAAGAGTCAGTCTTCTTGTACTTAAGTCGGGATTAAGCCTTTTGTATTTAATTCCGATGCAATATCAGTGTTTCATCGTCAATAAGAAGGTCAGAGGGATACAGTGATCCTGAAGTGAAGCATCGGAATGTATAACTAGTGTCACAGGATTGCTTCAAAGCATAGACAGTAAGAAGAGTCAGTCTTCTTTTACTTAAGTCGGCACTGTGCCTTTTGTATTTAATTCCGATGCAATATCTGTGTTTCATCGTCAATAGGAAGCTCCAACGGATACAGTAAACCAGAAGTGAAGAATGGGAATCTATAACTAATGTCACAGGATGATTCAAAACATAGCCAGTAAGAAGAGTCAGTCTTCATGTACTTAATTGGGCATTGTGGCTTTTCTATTTAATTCCGATGCAATTTCTGTGTATCCTCGTCTATAAGATGGTCAGAGGGATACAGTAAATCTGAAGTGAATCATCGGGATCTATAACTAGTGTCACAGGATTGGTTCAAAACATAGTCAGTAAGAAGAGTCAGTTTTCTTGTACTTAAGTCGGCATTGAGCCTTTTGTACTTAATTCCGATGCAATTTCTGTGTTTCATCGTCAATAACAAGGTCCAAGGGATACAGTAAACCTGAAGTGAAGCATCGGAATCTATAATTGGTGTCACAGGAATGGTTCAAAACATAGTCAGTAAAAAGGGTCAGTCTTCTTGTACTTAAGTCGGCATTGTGCCTTTTGTATTTAATTCCGATGCAATTTCTGTGTTTCATCGTCAATAAGAAGGTCAGAGGGATACAGGAAACCTGAAGTGAAGCATCGGAATCTATAACTAGTGTCACAGGAATGGTTCAAAACATAGTCAGTAAGAACAGTCAGTCTCTTTGTACTTAAGTCGGCATTGGGCCTTTTGTGTTTAATTTCGATGCAATTTCTGTGTTTCATCGTCAACAAGAAGGTCCAAGGGATACAGTAGACCTGAAGTGAAGCTTCGGAATCCATAACAAATGTCACAGGAATGGTTCAAAACATAGACAGTAAGAAGAGTCAGTCTTCTTGTACTTAAGTCGGCATTGTGCCTTTTGTATTTAATTCCGATTCAATTTCTGTGTTTCATCGTCAATAAGACGGGCCTAGGGATACAGTAGACCTGAATTGAAGCATCGGAATGTATAACTAGTGTCACAGGAATGGTTCAAAACATAGTCAGTAAGAACAGTCAGTCTCTTTGTACTTAAGTCGGCATTGGGCCTTTTGTGTTTAATTTCGATGCAATTTCTGTGTTTCATCGTCAATAAGAAGGTCAGAGGGATACAGTAAACCTGAAGTGAAGCATCGGAATCTATAACTATAGTCACAGGAAAGGTTCAAGACATAGACATAAGAAGAGTCAGTCTTCTTGTACTTAAGCCGGCATTGTTCCTTTTGTATTTAATTCCGTTGCAATTTCTGTGTTTCATCGTCAATAAGAAGGTCAGAGGGATACAGTAAACCTGAAGTGAAGCATCGGAATCTATAACTACTGTCACAAGAATGGTTCAAACATGTCAGTAAGAAGAGTCATTCTTCTTGTACTTAAGTCGGCATTGCGACTATTGTATTTAATTCCGATGCAATTTCTGTGTTTCTTCGTCAATAAGAAGGTCAGAGGGATACAGTAAACCTGAAGTGAAGCATCGGAATCTATAACTAGTGTCACAGGAATGGTTCAAACATAGTCAGTAAGAAGCGTCAGTCCTCTTGTACTTAAGTCGGCATTGTGCCTTGACTATTTAATTCTGATACAATTTCTGTGTTTCTTCTTCAATATGAAGGTCCAAGGGATACAGTAAACATGGAGTGAAGCACCGGAATCTATAACTAGTGTCACAGGAATGGTTCGAAACATGGACTGTAAGAAGAGTCAGTCTTCAGGTACTTTAGTCGGCATTGTGCCTTTTGTATTTAACTCCGATGCAATTTCTGTGTTTCATCGACAATAAGAAGGTCCAAGGGATACAATAAACCTGGAGTGTAGCATCGGAATCCATACCTAGTGTCACAGGAATGGTTCAAATCATAAACAGTAAGAACAGTCAGTCTTCTTGTACTTAAGTCGGCATTGTGCCTTTTCTATTTAATTCCGATGCAATATCTGTAATTCATCGTCAATAAGAAGGTCCAAGGGATACAGTAAACCTGAAGTGAAGCATCGGAAGCTATAACTAGTGTCACAGGAATGGTTCAATACATAGTCAGTAAGAAGCGTCAGTCTTCTTGTACTTAAGTCGGCATTGTGCCTTTTTCATTTAATTCCGATGCAATTTCTGTGTTTCATCGTCAGTAAGAAGGTCCAAGTGATACAGTAAACCTGGAGTGAAGCATCGGAATCTATAACTAGTGTCACAGGGACGGTTCAAAACATAGACAGTAAGATGGGTCAGTATTGTTGTACTTAAGTCGGCATTGTGCCTTTTCTATTTAATTCCGATGCAGTTTCTGTGTTTCATCGTCAATAAGAAGGTCAGAGGGATACAGTGATCCTGAAGTGAAGCATCGGAATCTATAACTAGTGTCACAGGATTGGTTCAAAACATAGACAGTAAGAAGAGTCAGTTTTCTTGTACTTAAGTCGGCATTGAGCCTTTTGTATTTAATTCCGATGCAATTTCTGTGTTTCATCGTCAATACGAAGGTCAGAGGGATACAGTAAACATGAAGTGAAGCATCAGAATCTATAACTGGTGTCACAGGAATGGTTCAAAACATAGCCAGTAAGAGGAGTCAGTTTTCTTGTACTTAAGTCGGCATTGTGCCATTTGTATTTAATTCCGATGCAATTTCTGTGTTTCTTCGTCAATAAGAAGGTCAGAGGCATAGAGTAAACCTCAAGTGAAGCATCGGATTCTATAACTAGTCTCACAGGAATGGTTCAAACATAGACAGTAAGAAGAGTCAGTTTTCTTGTACTTAAGTCGGGATTATGCCTTTTGTATTTAATTCCGATGCAATTTCTGTGTTTCATCGTCAATAAGAAGGTCAGAGGGATACAGTAAACCTGAAGTGAAGCATCGGAATCTATAACTAGTGTCACAGGAATGGTTCAAAACATAGTCAGTAAGAAGAGTCAGTCTTGTTGCAATTAAGTCGGCATTGTGCCTTTTATATTTAATTCCGATGCAATTTCTGTGTTTCATCGTCAATAAGAAGGTCCAAGGGATACAGTAAAACTGAAGTCAAGCATCGGAATCTATAACTAGTGTCACAGGATGGTTCAAAACATAGCCAGTAAGAAGAGTCAGTCTTCTTGTACTTAAGTAGGCATTGTGGCGTTTCTATTTAATTCCGATGCAATTTCTGTGTTTCCTCGTCAATAAGAAGGTCAGAGGCATACAGTAAACCTGAAGTGAAGCATCGGATTCTATAACTAGTGTCACAGGAATGGTTCAAACATAGACAGTAAGAAGTGTCAGTTTTCTTGTACTTAAGTCGGAATTGTGCCGTTTGTATTTAATTCCGATGCAATTTCAGTGTTTCGTCGTCAATACGATGGTCAGAGGGATACAGTGAACCTGAAGTGAAGCATCGGAATCTATAACTAGTGTCACACTAATGGTTCAAACCATAGACAGTAAGAAGAGTCAGTTTTCTTGTACTTAAGTCGGCGTTGTGCATTTTGTATTTAATTCCGATGCATTTTCTGTGTTTCATCGTCAATACGAAGGTCAGAGGAATACAGTAAAGCTGAAGTAAAGCATCGGAATGTATAACTAGTGTCACAGGAATGGTTCAAATCATAGACAGTAAGAAGAGTCAGTTTTCCTGTACTTAGTTCGGCATTGTGCCTTTTGTATTTAATTCCGATGCAATTTCTGTGTTTCATCGTCAATAAGAAGGTCAGAGGAATACAGTAAACCTGAAGTGAAGCATCGGAATCTATTACTAGTGTCACATGAATGGTTCAAAACATAGACAATGAGAAGAGTCAGTTTTCTTGTATTTAAATCAGCATTGTGCTTTTTGTATTTAATTTCGATGCAATTTCTGTGTTTCATCGTCGATAAGAAGGTCAGAGGGATACAGTATACTTGAAGTGAAGCTTCGGAATCTATATCTAGTGTCGCAGGAATGGTTCAAAACATAGACAGTAAGAATAGTCAGTTTTCTTGTACTTAAGTCGGCATTGTGCCTTTTGTATTTAATTCGGATGCAAATTCTGTGTTTCATCGTCAATAGGAGGTCACTGGTATACAGTAAACCTGCAGTGAAGCATCGGAATCTATAACTAGTGTCACAGGAATGGTTCAAAACATAGACAGTAAGAAGAGTCAGTTTTCTTGTACTTAAGTCGGCATTGTGCCTTTTGTTTTTAATCCGATGCAATTTCTGTGTTTCATCGTCAATAAGAGGGTCGGAGGGGTACGGTAAACCTGAAGTGAAGCATCGGAATCTATAACTAGTGTCACAGGAATTGTTCAATGCATAGACAGTAAGAAGAGTCAGTCATCTTGTACTTATGTCGGCATTGTGCCTCTTGTATTTAATTCCGATGCAATTTCTGTGTTTCATCGTCAATAACAAGGTCAGAGGCATACAGTAAACCTGCAGTGAAGCATCGGAATCTATTACTAGTGTCACATGAATGGTTCAAATCATAGACAGTAAGAAGAGTCAGTTTTCTTGTACCTATGTCGGCATTGTGCATTTTGTATTTAATTCCGATGCAATTTTTGAGATTCATCGTCAAAAAGAAGGTCAGAGGGTTACAGTAAACCTGAAATGAAGCATCGGAATCTATAACTAGTGTCACTGGAGTGGTCCAAAACATAGACAGTAAGAAGTGTCAGTTATCTTGTACTTAAGTCGGCATTGTGCCTTTTGTATTTAATTCCGAAGCAATTTCTGTGTTTCATCGTCAATAAGAAGGTCAGAGGGATACAGTAAACCTGAAGTAAAGCATCGGAATCTATAATGAGTTTCACATGAATGGGTCAAAACATAGACAGTAAGAAGAGTCAGTTTTCTTGTACATAAGTCGGCATTGTGCCTTTTGCATTTAATTCCGATGCAATTTCTGTGTTTCATCGTCAATAAGAAGGTCAGAGGGATACAGTAAACCTGAAGTGAAGCATCAGAATCTATAAGTAGTGTCACAGGAATGGTTCAAAACATAGACAGTAAGAAAAGTCAGTTTTCTTGTACTTAAGTCGGCATTGTGCCTTTTGTGTTTAATTCCGATGCAATTTATGTGATTCATCGTCAATAAGAAGGTCAGAGGCATACAGTAAACCAGAAGTGAAGCATCAGAATCTGTAACTAGTGTCGCAGGAACGGTTTAAACATAGACAGTAAGAAGAGTCAGTTTACTTGTACTTAAGTCGGCTTTGTGCCTTTTGTGTTTAATTCCGATGCAATTTCTGTGATTCATCGTCAATAAGAAGGTCAGAGGGATACAGTAAACCTGAAGTGAGGCAACAGATTCTATAAATAGTGTTACATGAATGGTTCAAAGCATAGACATTAGGAAGAGTCACTTTTCTTGTATTTAAATCAGCATTGAGCCTTTTGTATGTAATTCCGATGCAATTTCTGTGTTTCGTCACCAATAAGAAGGTCAGAGGGATACAGTAAACCTGAAGTGAAGCATCGGAATCTATAATTAGTGTCACATGAATGGATCAAAACATAGACAGTAAGAAGAGTCAGTTTTATTGTATTTAAATCTGCATTGTGCCTTTTGTATTTAATTTCGATGCAATTTCTGTGTTTCATCGTCAATAAGATGGTCAGAAGGATACAGTAAACCTGAAGTGAAGCATCGGACTCTATAACTAGTGTCACAGGAATGGTTCAAAACATAGACAGTAAGAGGAGTCAGTTCTCTTGTACTTAAGTCGGCATTGTGCCTTTTATATTTAATTCCGATGCAAATTCTGTGTTTCATCGTCAATAAGAGGGTCAGAGGAATACAGTAAACCTGAAGTGAAGCATCGGAATCTATAACTAGTGTCACAGGAATGGTTCAAAACATAGACTGTAAGAAGAGTCAGTTTTCTTGTACTTAAGTCGGCATTGTGAATTTTGTGTTTAATTCCGATGCAATATCTGTGTTTCATCGTCAATAGGAAGGTCAGAGGGATACAGTAAACCAGAAGTGAAGCATCGGAATCCATTATTAGTGTCACATGAATGGTTCAAATCATAGAAAATAAGAAGAGTCAGTTTTCCTGTATTTAAATCAGCATTGTGCCTTTTGTACTATATTCGATGCATTTTCTGTGTTTCATCTTCAATAAGAAGGTCAGAGGGATACAGTAAACCTGAAGTGAAGCATCGGAATCCATAACTAGTGTCATAGGAATGGTTTAAAACATAGACAGTAAGAAGAGTCAGTTTTCTTGTACTTAAGTCGTGATTATGCCTTTTGTATTTAATTCCGATGGAAATTCTATGTTTCATCGTCAATAATAAGGTCACAGGTATACAGTAAACCTGAAGTGAAGCATCAGAATCTATAACTAGTGTAACAGGAATGGTTCAAAACATAGACAGTAAGAAGAGTCAGTTTTATTGTACTTAAGTTGGCATTGTGCCTTTTGTATTTAATTCCGATGGACTTTCAGTGTTTCATCGTCTATAAGAAGGTCAGAGGGATACAGTGATCCTGAAGTGAAGTATCGGAATCTATAACTAGTGTCACAGGATTGGTTCAAAGCATAGACAGTAAGAAGAGTCAGTTTTTTTGTACTTAAGTCGGCATTGTGATTTTGTGTTTAATTCCGATGCAAATTATGTGTTTCATCGTCAATACGAAGGTCAGAGGGATACAGTAAACATGAAGTGAAGCATCAGAATCTATAACTGGTGTCACAGGAATGGTTCAAAACATAGACAGTAAGAGGAGTCAGTTTTCTTGTACTTAAGTCGGCATTGTGCCTTTTGTATTTAATTCCGATGCAATATCTGTGTTTCTTCGTCAATAAGAAGGTCAGAGGCATACAGTAATCCTGAAGTGAAGCATCGGAATCTATAATGAGTTTCACATGAATGGGTCAAAACATAGACAGTAAGAAGAGTCAGTTTTCTTGTACATAAGTCGGCATTGTGCCTTTTGCATTTAATTCCGATGCAATTTCTGTGTTTCATCGTCAATAAGAAGGTCAGAGGGATACAGTAAACCTGAAGTGAAGCATCAGAATCTATAAGTAGTGTCACACTAATGGTTCAAACAATAGACAGTAAGAAGAGTCAGTTTTCTTGTACTTAAGTCGGCATTGTGCATTTTGTATTTAATTCCGATGCATTTTCTGTGTTTCATCGTCAATACGAAAGTCAGAGGAATACAGTAAACCTGAAGTAAAGCAACGGAATGTATAACTAGTGTCACAGGAATGGTTCAAATCATAGACAGTAAGAAGAGTCAGTTTTCCTGTACTTAGTTCGGCATTGTGCCTTTTGTATTTAATTCCGATGCAATTTCTGTGTTTCATCGTCAATAAGAAGGTCAGAGGAATACAGTAAACCTGAAGTGAAGCATCGGAATCTATAACTAGTGTCACATGAATGGTTCAAAACATAGACAGTGAGAAGAGTCAGTTTTCTTGTATTTAAATCAGCATTGTGCTTTTTGTATTTAATTTCGATGCAATTTCTGTGTTTCATCGTCAACAAGAAGGTCAGAGGGATACAGTATACTTGAAGTGAAGCTTCGGAATCTATATCTAGTGTCGCAGGAATGGTTCAAAACATAGACAGTAAGAATAGTCAGTTTTCTTGTACTTAAGTCGGCATTGTGCCTTTTGTATTTAGTTCGGATGCAAATTCTGTGTTTCATCGTCAATAGGAGTTCACAGGTATACAGTAAACCTGAAGTGAAGCATCGGAATCAATAACTAGTGTCACAGGAATGGTTCAAAACATAGACAGTAAGAAGAGTCAGTTTTCTTGTACTTATGTCGGCATTGGGCCTTTTGTTTTTAATCCGATGCAATTTCTGTGTTTCATCGTCAATAAGAGGGTCGGAGGGGTACGGTAAACCTGAAGTGAAGCATCGGAATCTATAACTAGTGTCACAGGAATTGTTCAAAGCATAGACAGTAAGAAGAGTCAGTCATCTTGTACTTATGTCGGCATTGTGCCTCTTGTATTTAATTCCGATGCAATTTCTGTGTTTCATCGTCAATAACAAGGTCAGAGGCATACAGTAAACCTGCAGTGAAGCATCGGAATCTATTACTAGTGTCACATGAATGGTTCAAATCATAGACAGTAAGAAGAGTCAGTTTTCTTGTACCTATGTCGGCATTGTGCATTTTGTATTTAATTCCGATGCAATTTCTGAGATTCATCGTCAAAAAGAAGGTCAGAGGGTTACAGTAAACCTGAAATGAAGCATCGGAATCTATAACTAGTGTCACTGGAGTGGTCCAAAACATAGACAGTAAGAAGTGTCAGTTATCTTGTACTTAAGTCGGCATTGTGCCTTTTGTATTTAATTCCGAAGCAATTTCTGTGTTTCATCGTCAATAAGAAGGTCAGAGGGATACAGTAAACCTGAAGTAAAGCATCGGAATCTATAATGAGTTTCACATGAATGGGTCAAAACATAGACAGTAAGAAGAGTCAGTTTTCTTGTACATAAGTCGGCATTGTGCCTTTTGCATTTAATTCCGATGCAATTTCTGTGTTTCATCGTCATTAAGAAGGTCAGAGGGATACAGCAAACCTGAAGTGAAGCATCAGAATCTATAAGTAGTGTCACAGGAATGGTTCAAAACATAGACAGTAAGAAAAGTCAGTTTTCTTGTACTTAAGTCGGCATCGTGCCTTTTGTGTTTAATTCCGATGCAATTTATGTGATTCATCGTCAATAAGAAGGTCAGAGGCATACACTAAACCAGAAGTGAAGCATCAGAATCTATAACTAGTGTCGCAGGAACGGTTTAAACATAGACAGTAAGAAGAGTCAGTTTACTTGTACTTAAGTCGGCTTTGTGCCTTTTGTGTTTAATTCCGATGCAATTTCTGTGATTCATCGTCAATAAGAAGGTCCGAGGGATACAGTAAACCTGAAGTGAGGCAACAGATTCTATAAATAGTGTTACATGAATGGTTCAAAGCATAGACCGTAGGAAGAGTCACTTTTCTTGTATTTAAATCAGCTTTGAGCCTTTTGTATGTAATTCCGATGCAATTTCTGTGTTTCGTCACCAATAAGAAGGTCAGAGGGATACAGTAAACCCTGAAGTGAAGCATCGGAATCTATAATTAGAGTCACATGAATGGTTCAAAACATAGACAGTAAGAAGAGTCAGTTTTATTGTATTTAAATCTGCATTGTGCCTTTTGTATTTAATTTCGATGCAATTTCTGTGTTTCATCGTCAATAAGATGGTCAGAAGGATACAGTAAACCTGAAGTGAAGCATCGGACTCTATAACTAGTGTCACAGGAATGGTTCAAAACATAGACAGTAAGAGGAGTCAGTTCTCTTGTACTTAAGTCGGCATTGTGCCTTTTATATTTAATTCCGATGCAAATTCTGTGTTTCATCGTCAATAAGAAGGTCAGAGGAATACAGTAAACCTGAAGTGAAGCATCGGAATCTATAACTAGTGTCACAGGAATGGTTCAAAACATAGACTGTAAGAAGAGTCAGTTTTCTTGTACTTAAGTCGGCATTGTGAATTTTGTATTTATTTCCGATGCAATTTCTGTGTTTCATCGTCATAAGAAGGTCAGAGGGATACAGTAAACCAGAAGTGAAGCATCGGAATCTATAATTAGTGTCACATGAATGGTTCAAATCATAGAAAATAAGAAGAGTCAGTTTTCCTGTATTTAAATCAGCATTGTGCCTTTTGTACTATATTCGATGCATTTTCTGTGTTTCATCTTCAATAAGAAGGTCAGAGGGATACAGTAAACCTGAAGTGAAGCATCGGAATCCATAACTAGTGTCATAGGAATGGTTTAAAACATAGACAGTAAGAAGAGTCAGTTTTCTTGTACTTAAGTCGGGATTATGCCTTTTGTATTTAATTCCGATGGAAATTCTATGTTTCATCGTCAATAATAAGGTCACAGGTATACAGTAAACCTGAAGTGAAGCATCAGAATCTATAACTAGTGTAACAGGAATGGTTCAAAACATAGACAGTAAGAAGAGTCAGTTTTATTGTACTTAAGTTGGCATTGTGCCTTTTGTATTTAATTCCGATGGAATTTCAGTGTTTCATCGTCTATAAGAAGGTCAGAGGGATACAGTGATCCTGAAGTGAAGTATCGGAATCTATAACTAGTGTCACAGGATTGGTTCAAAGCATAGACAGTAAGAAGAGTCAGTTTTTTTGTACTTAAGTCGGCATTGTGATTTTGTATTTAATTCCGATGCAAATTATGTGTTTCATCGTCAATACGAAGGTCAGAGGGATACAGTAAACATGAAGTGAAGCATCAGAATCTATAACTGGTGTCACAGGAATGGTTCAAAACATAGACAGTAAGAGGAGTCAGTTTTCTTGTACTTAAGTCGGCATTGTGCCTTTTGTATTTAATTCCGATGCAATATCTGTGTTTCTTCGTCAATAAGAAGGTCAGAGGCATACAGTAATCCTGAAGTGAAGCATCGGAATCTATAATGAGTTTCACATGAATGGGTCAAAACATAGACAGTAAGAAGAGTCAGTTTTCTTGTACATAAGTCGGCATTGTGCCTTTTGCATTTAATTCCGATGCAATTTCTGTGTTTCATCGTCAATAAGAAGGTCAGAGGGATACAGTAAACCTGACGTGAAGCATCAGAATCTATAAGTAGTGTCACAGGAATGGTTCTAAACATAGACAGTAAGAAAAGTCAGTTTTCTTGTACTTAAGTCGGCATTGTGCCTTTTGTGTTTAATTCCGATGCAATTTATGTGATTCATCGTCAATAAGAAGGTCAGAGGCATACAGTAAACCAGAAGTGAAGCATCAGAATCTATAACTAGTGTCGCAGGAACGGTTTAAACATAGACAGTAAGAAGAGTCAGTTTACTTGTACTTAAGTCGGCTTTGTGCCTTTTGTGTTTAATTCCGATGCAATTTCTGTGATTCATCGTCAATAAGAAGGTCAGAGGGATACAGTAAACCTGAAGTGAGGCAACAGATTCTATAAATAGTGTTACATGAATGGTTCAAAGCATAGACAGTAGGAAGAGTCACTTTTCTTGTATTTAAATCAGCATTGAGCCTTTTGTATGTAATTCCGATGCAATTTCTGTGTTTCGTCACCAATAAGAAGGTCAGAGGGATACAGTAAACCTGAAGTGAAGCATCGGAATCTATAATTAGTGTCACATGAATGGATCAAAACATAGACAGTAAGAAGAGTCAGTTTTATTGTATTTAAATCTGCATTGTGCCTTTTGTATTTAATTTCGATGCAATTTCTGTGTTTCATCGTCAATAAGATGGTCAGAAGGATACAGTAAACCTGAGGTGAAGCATCGGACTCTATAACTAGTGTCACAGGAATGGTTCAAAACATAGACAGTAAGAGGAGTCAGTTCTCTTGTACTTAAGTCGGCATTGTGCCTTTTATATTTAATTACGATGCAAATTCTGTGTTTCATCGTCAATAAGAAGGTCAGAGGAATACAGTAAACCTGAAGTGAAACATCGGAATCTATAACTAGTGTCACAGGAATGGTTCAAAACATAGACTGTAAGAAGAGTCAGTTTTCTTGTACTTAAGTCGGCATTGTGAATTTTGTATTTAATTCCGATGCAATTTCTGTGTTTCATCGTCAATAAGAAGGTCAGAGGGATACAGTAAACCAGAAGTGAAGCATCGGAATCTATAATTAGTGTCACATGAATGGTTCAAATCATAGAAAATAAGAAGAGTCAGTTTTCCTGTATTTAAATCAGCATTGTGCCTTTTGTACTATATTCGATGCATTTTCTGTGTTTCATCTTCAATAAGAAGGTCAGAGGGATACAGTAAACCTGAAGTGAAGCATTGGAATCCATAACTAGTGTCATAGGAATGGTTTAAAACATAGACAGTAAGAAGAGTCAGTTTTCTTGTACTTAAGTCGGGATTATGCCTTTTGTATTTAATTCCGATGGAAATTCTATGTTTCATCGTCAATAATAAGGTCACAGGTATACAGTAAACCTGAAGTGAAGCATCAGAATCTATAACTAGTGTAACAGGAATGGTTCAAAACATAGACAGTAAGAAGAGTCAGTTTTATTGTACTTAAGTTGGCATTGTGCCTTTTGTATTTAATTCCGATGGAATTTCAGTGTTTCATCGTCTATAAGAAGGTCAGAGGGATACAGTGATCCTGAAGTGAAGTATCGGAATCTATAACTAGTGTCACAGGATTGGTTCAAAGCATAGACAGTAAGAAGAGTCAGTTTTTTTGTACTTAGGTCGGCATTGTGATTTTGTATTTAATTCCGATGCAAATTATGTGTTTCATCGTCAATACGAAGGTCAGATGGATACAGTAAACATGAAGTGAAGCATTGGAATCTATATCTAGTGTCGCAGGAATGGTTCAAAACATAGACAGTAAGAATAGTCAGTTTTCTTGTACTTAAGTCGGCATTGTGCCTTTTGTATTTAGTTCGGATGCAAATTCTGTGTTTCATCGTCAATAGGAGTTCACAGGTATACAGTAAACCTGAAGTGAAGCATCGGAATCAATAACTAGTGTCACAGGAATGGTTCAAAACATAGACAGTAAGAAGAGTCAGTTTTCTTGTACTTATGTCGGCATTGGGCCTTTTGTTTTTAATCCGATGCAATTTCTGTGTTTCATCGTCAATAAGAGGGTCGGAGGGGTACGGTAAACCTGAAGTGAAGCATCGGAATCTATAACTAGTGTCACAGGAATTGTTCAAAGCATAGACAGTAAGAAGAGTCAGTCATCTTGTACTTATGTCGGCATTGTGCCTCTTGTATTTAATTCCGATGCAATTTCTGTGTTTCATCGTCAATAACAAGGTCAGAGGCATACAGTAAACCTGCAGTGAAGCATCGGAATCTATTACTAGTGTCACATGAATGGTTCAAATCATAGACAGTAAGAAGAGTCAGTTTTCTTGTACCTATGTCGGCATTGTGCATTTTGTATTTAATTCCGATGCAATTTCTGAGATTCATCGTCAAAAAGAAGGTCAGAGGGTTACAGTAAACCTGAAATGAAGCATCGGAATCTATAACTAGTGTCACTGGAGTGGTCCAAAACATAGACAGTAAGAAGTGTCAGTTATCTTGTACTTAAGTCGGCATTGTGCCTTTTGTATTTAATTCCGAAGCAATTTCTGTGTTTCATCGTCAATAAGAAGGTCAGAGGGATACAGTAAACCTGAAGTAAAGCATCGGAATCTATAATGAGTTTCACATGAATGGGTCAAAACATAGACAGTAAGAAGAGTCAGTTTTCTTGTACATAAGTCGGCATTGTGCCTTTTGCATTTAATTCCGATGCAATTTCTGTGTTTCATCGTCATTAAGAAGGTCAGAGGGATACAGCAAACCTGAAGTGAAGCATCAGAATCTATAAGTAGTGTCACAGGAATGGTTCAAAACATAGACAGTAAGAAAAGTCAGTTTTCTTGTACTTAAGTCGGCATCGTGCCTTTTGTGTTTAATTCCGATGCAATTTATGTGATTCATCGTCAATAAGAAGGTCAGAGGCATACACTAAACCAGAAGTGAAGCATCAGAATCTATAACTAGTGTCGCAGGAACGGTTTAAACATAGACAGTAAGAAGAGTCAGTTTACTTGTACTTAAGTCGGCTTTGTGCCTTTTGTGTTTAATTCCGATGCAATTTCTGTGATTCATCGTCAATAAGAAGGTCCGAGGGATACAGTAAACCTGAAGTGAGGCAACAGATTCTATAAATAGTGTTACATGAATGGTTCAAAGCATAGACCGTAGGAAGAGTCACTTTTCTTGTATTTAAATCAGCTTTGAGCCTTTTGTATGTAATTCCGATGCAATTTCTGTGTTTCGTCACCAATAAGAAGGTCAGAGGGATACAGTAAACCTGAAGTGAAGCATCGGAATCTATAATTAGAGTCACATGAATGGTTCAAAACATAGACAGTAAGAAGAGTCAGTTTTATTGTATTTAAATCTGCATTGTGCCTTTTGTATTTAATTTCGATGCAATTTCTGTGTTTCATCGTCAATAAGATGGTCAGAAGGATACAGTAAACCTGAAGTGAAGCATCGGACTCTATAACTAGTGTCACAGGAATGGTTCAAAACATAGACAGTAAGAGGAGTCAGTTCTCTTGTACTTAAGTCGGCATTGTGCCTTTTATATTTAATTCCGATGCAAATTCTGTGTTTCATCGTCAATAAGAAGGTCAGAGGAATACAGTAAACCTGAAGTGAAGCATCGGAATCTATAACTAGTGTCACAGGAATGGTTCAAAATATAGACTGTAAGAAGAGTCAGTTTTCTTGTACTTAAGTCGGCATTGTGAATTTTGTATTTATTTCCGATGCAATTTCTGTGTTTCATCGTCATAAGAAGGTCAGAGGGATACAGTAAACCAGAAGTGAAGCATCGGAATCTATAATTAGTGTCACATGAATGGTTCAAATCATAGAAAATAAGAAGAGTCAGTTTTCCTGTATTTAAATCAGCATTGTGCCTTTTGTACTATATTCGATGCATTTTCTGTGTTTCATCTTCAATAAGAAGGTCAGAGGGATACAGTAAACCTGAAGTGAAGCATCGGAATCCATAACTAGTGTCATAGGAATGGTTTAAAACATAGACAGTAAGAAGAGTCAGTTTTCTTGTACTTAAGTCGGGATTATGCCTTTTGTATTTAATTCCGATGGAAATTCTATGTTTCATCGTCAATAATAAGGTCACAGGTATACAGTAAACCTGAAGTGAAGCATCAGAATCTATAACTAGTGTAACAGGAATGGTTCAAAACATAGACAGTAAGAAGAGTCAGTTTTATTGTACTTAAGTTGGCATTGTGCCTTTTGTATTTAATTCCGATGGAATTTCAGTGTTTCATCGTCTATAAGAAGGTCAGAGGGATACAGTGATCCTGAAGTGAAGTATCGGAATCTATAACTAGTGTCACAGGATTGGTTCAAAGCATAGACAGTAAGAAGAGTCAGTTTTTTTGTACTTAAGTCGGCATTGTGATTTTGTATTTAATTCCGATGCAAATTATGTGTTTCATCGTCAATACGAAGGTCAGAGGGATACAGTAAACATGAAGTGAAGCATCAGAATCTATAACTGGTGTCACAGGAATGGTTCAAAACATAGACAGTAAGAGGAGTCAGTTTTCTTGTACTTAAGTCGGCATTGTGCCTTTTGTATTTAATTCCGATGCAATATCTGTGTTTCTTCGTCAATAAGAAGGTCAGAGGCATACAGTAATCCTGAAGTGAAGCATCGGAATCTATAATGAGTTTCACATGAATGGGTCAAAACATAGACAGTAAGAAGAGTCAGTTTTCTTGTACATAAGTCGGCATTGTGCCTTTTGCATTTAATTCCGATGCAATTTCTGTGTTTCATCGTCAATAAGAAGGTCAGAGGGATACAGTAAACCTGACGTGAAGCATCAGAATCTATAAGTAGTGTCACAGGAATGGTTCAAAACATAGACAGTAAGAAAAGTCAGTTTTCTTGTACTTAAGTCGGCATTGTGCCTTTTGTGTTTAATTCCGATGCAATTTATGTGATTCATCGTCAATAAGAAGGTCAGAGGCATACAGTAAACCAGAAGTGAAGCATCAGAATCTATAACTAGTGTCGCAGGAACGGTTTAAACATAGACAGTAAGAAGAGTCAGTTTACTTGTACTTAAGTCGGCTTTGTGCCTTTTGTGTTTAATTCCGATGCAATTTCTGTGATTCATCGTCAATAAGAAGGTCAGAGGGATACAGTAAACCTGAAGTGAGGCAACAGATTCTATAAATAGTGTTACATGAATGGTTCAAAGCATAGACAGTAGGAAGAGTCACTTTTCTTGTATTTAAATCAGCATTGAGCCTTTTGTATGTAATTCCGATGCAATTTCTGTGTTTCGTCACCAATAAGAAGGTCAGAGGGATACAGTAAACCTGAAGTGAAGCATCGGAATCTATAATTAGTGTCACATGAATGGATCAAAACATAGACAGTAAGAAGAGTCAGTTTTATTGTATTTAAATCTGCATTGTGCCTTTTGTATTTAATTTCGATGCAATTTCTGTGTTTCATCGTCAATAAGATGGTCAGAAGGATACAGTAAACCTGAGGTGAAGCATCGGACTCTATAACTAGTGTCACAGGAATGGTTCAAAACATAGACAGTAAGAGGAGTCAGTTCTCTTGTACTTAAGTCGGCATTGTGCCTTTTATATTTAATTACGATGCAAATTCTGTGTTTCATCGTCAATAAGAAGGTCAGAGGAATACAGTAAACCTGAAGTGAAACATCGGAATCTATAACTAGTGTCACAGGAATGGTTCAAAACATAGACTGTAAGAAGAGTCAGTTTTCTTGTACTTAAGTCGGCATTGTGAATTTTGTATTTAATTCCGATGCAATTTCTGTGTTTCATCGTCAATAAGAAGGTCAGAGGGATACAGTAAACCAGAAGTGAAGCATCGGAATCTATAATTAGTGTCACATGAATGGTTCAAATCATAGAAAATAAGAAGAGTCAGTTTTCCTGTATTTAAATCAGCATTGTGCCTTTTGTACTATATTCGATGCATTTTCTGTGTTTCATCTTCAATAAGAAGGTCAGAGGGATACAGTAAACCTGAAGTGAAGCATTGGAATCCATAACTAGTGTCATAGGAATGGTTTAAAACATAGACAGTAAGAAGAGTCAGTTTTCTTGTACTTAAGTCGGGATTATGCCTTTTGTATTTAATTCCGATGGAAATTCTATGTTTCATCGTCAATAATAAGGTCACAGGTATACAGTAAACCTGAAGTGAAGCATCAGAATCTATAACTAGTGTAACAGGAATGGTTCAAAACATAGACAGTAAGAAGAGTCAGTTTTATTGTACTTAAGTTGGCATTGTGCCTTTTGTATTTAATTCCGATGGAATTTCAGTGTTTCATCGTCTATAAGAAGGTCAGAGGGATACAGTGATCCTGAAGTGAAGTATCGGAATCTATAACTAGTGTCACAGGATTGGTTCAAAGCATAGACAGTAAGAAGAGTCAGTTTTTTTGTACTTAGGTCGGCATTGTGATTTTGTATTTAATTCCGATGCAAATTATGTGTTTCATCGTCAATACGAAGGTCAGATGGATACAGTAAACATGAAGTGAAGCATCAGAATCTATAACTGGTGTCACAGGAATGGTTCAAAACATAGACAGTAAGAGGAGTCAGTTTTCTTGTACTTAAGTCGGCATTGTGCCTTTTGTATTTAATTCCGATGCAATATCTGTGTTTCTTCGTCAATAAGAAGGTCAGAGGCATACAGTAATCCTGAAGTGAAGCATCGGATTCTATAACTAGTGTCACAGGAATGGTTAAAACACAGACAGTAAGAAGAGTCAGTTTTCTTGTACTTAAGTCGGGATTATGCCTTTTGTATTTAATTCCGATGCAATTTCTGTGTTTCATCGTCAATAAGAAGGTCAGAGGGATACAGTTAACCTGAAGTGAAGCATCGGAATCTATAACTAGTGTCACATGAATGGTTCAAAACGTAGACAGTAAGAAGAGTCAGTTTTCTTGTACTTAAGTCGGCATTGTGCCTTTTTTATTTTATTCCGATGCAATTTCTGTGTTTCATCGTCAATAAGAAGGTCAGAGGGATACAGTAAACCTGAAGTGAAGCATCGGAATCTATAACTATAGTCACAGGAAAGGTTCAAGACATAGACATAAGAAGAGTCAGTCTTCTTGTACTTAAGCCGGCATTGTGCCTTTTGTATTTAATTCCGTTGCAATTTCTGTGTTTCATCGTCAATAAGAAGGTCAGAGGGATACAGTAAACCTGAAGTCAAGCATCGGAATCTATAACTACTGTCACAAGAATGATTCAAACATGTCAGTAAGAAGAGTCATTCTTCTTGTACTTAAGTCCGCATTGCGACTATTGTATTTAATTCCGATGCAATTTCTGTGTTTCTTCGTCAATAAGATGGTCAGAGGGATACAGTAAACCTGAAGTAAAGCATCGGAATCTATAACTAGTATCACAGGAATGGTTCAAACATAGTCAGTAAGAAGCGTCAGTCCTCTTGTACTTAAGTCGGCATTGTGCCTTTACTATTTAATTCTGATACAATTTCTGTGTTTCTTCTTCAATATGAAGGTCCAAGGGATACAGTTAACATGGAGTGAAGCACCGGAATCTATAACTAGTGTCACAGGAATGGTTCGAAACATGGACTGTAAGAAGAGTCAGTCTTCTGGTACTTTAATCGGCATTGTGCCTTTTGTATTTAACTCCGATGCAATTTCTGTGTTTCATCGACAATAAGAAGGTCCAAGGGATACAATAAACCTGGAGTGTAGCATCGGAATCTATATCTAGTGTTACAGGAATGGTTCAAATCATAAACAGTAAGAAGAGTCAGTCCTCTTGTACTTAAGTCGGCATTGTGCCTTTACTATTTAATTCTGATACAATTTCTGTGTTTCTTCTTCAATATGAAGGTCCAAGGGATACAGTAGACACGGAGTGAAGCACCGGAATCTATAACTAGTGTCACAGGAATGGTTCGAAACATGGACTGTAAGAAGAGTCAGTCTTCTGGTACTTTAGTCGGCATTGTGCCTTTTCTATTTAATTCTGATGCATTTCTGTGTATCATCGTCAATAAGAAGGTCCAAGGGATACTGTAAACCTGGAGTGAAGCACCTGAATCTATAACTAGTGTCACAGGAATGTTTCAAAACATAGACTGTCAGAAGGGTCAGTCTTCTTGTACTTTAGTCGGCATTGTGCCTTTTGAATTTAATTCCGATGCAATTTCTGTGTTTCATCGTCAATACGAAGGTCAGAGGGATACAGTAAACATGAAGTGAAGCATCAGAATCTATAACTGGTGTCACAGGAATGGTTCAAAACATAGACAGTAAGAGGAGTCAGTTTTCTTGTACTTAAGTCGGCATTGTGCCTTTTGTATTTAATTCCGATGCAATTTCCTGTGTTACTTCGTCAATAAGAAGGTCAGAGGCATACAGTAAACCTGAAGTGAAGCATCGGATTCTATAACTAGTGTCACAGGAATGGTTCAAACATAGAGAAGTAAGAAGAGTCAGTTTTCTTGTACTTAAGTCGGGATTATGTCTTTTGTATTTAATTCCGATGCAATTTCTGTGTTTCATCGTCAATACGAAGGTCAGAGGGATACAGTAAACCTGAAGTGAAGCATCGGAATCTATAACTAGTGTCACAGGAATGGTTCAAAACATAGTCAGTAAGAAGAGTCAGTCTTGTTGCAATTAAGTCGGCATTGTGCCTTTTGTGTTTAATTCCGATGTAATTTCTGAGTTTCATCGTCAATAAGAAGGTCCAAGGGATACAGTAAAACTGAAGTCAAGCATCGGAATCTATAACTAGTGTCACAGGATGGTTCAAAACATAGCCAGTAAGAAGAGTCAGTCTTCTTGTACTTAAGTAGGCATTGTGGCGTTTCTATTTAATTCCGATGCAATTTCTGTGTTTCATCGTCAATAAGAAGGTCAGACGAATACAGTAAACCTGAAGTGAAGCATCGGAATCTATAACTAGTGTCACAGGAATAATTCAAAACATAGACAGTGAGAAGAGTCAGTTTTCTTGTATTTAAATCAGCATTGTGCTTTTTGTATTTAATTTCGATGCAATTTCTGTGTTTCATCGTCAATAAGAAGGTCAGAGGGATACAGTATACTTGAAGTGAAGCATCAGAATCTATATCTAGAGTCGCAGGAATGGTTCAAAACATAGACAGTAAGAATAGTCAGTTTTCTTGTACTTAAGTCGGCATTGTGCCTTTTGTATTTAGTTCGGATGCAAATTCTGTGTTTCATCGTTAATAGGAGGTCACAGGTATACAGTAAACCTGAAGTGAAGCATCGGAATCTATAACTAGTGTCACAGGAATGGTTCAAAACATAGACAGTAAGAAGAGTCAGTTTTCTTGTACTTAAGTCGGCATTGTGCCTTTTGTTTTTAATCCGATGCAATTTCTGTGTTTCATCGTCAATAAGAGGGTCGGAGGGGTACGGTAAACCTGAAGTGAAGCATCGGAATCTATAACTAGTGTCACAGGAATTGTTCAAAGCATAGGCAGTAAGAAGAGTCAGTCATCTTGTACTTATGTCGGCATGGTGCCTCTTGTATTTAATTCCGATGCAATTTCTGTGTTTCATCGTCAATAAGAAGGTCAGAGGCATACAGTAAACCTGCAGTGAAGCATCGGAATCTATTACTAGTGTCACATGAATGGTTCAAATCATAGACAGTAAGAAGAGTCAGTTTTCTTGTACCTATGTCGGCATTGTGCATTTTGTATTTAATTCCGATGAATTTCTGTGTTTCATCGTCAAAAAGAAGGTCAGAGGGATACAGTAAACCTGAAGTGATGCATCGGAATCTATAACTAGTGTCACTGGAATGGTCCAAAACATAGACAGTAAGAAGTGTCAGTTATCTTGTACTTAAGTCGGCATTGTGCCTTTTGTATTTAATTCCGAAGCAATTTCTGTGTTTCATCGTCAATAAGAAGGTCAGAGGGATACAGTAAACCTGAAGTAAAGCATCGGAATCTATAATGAGTTTCACATGAATGGATCAAAACATAGACAGTAAGAAGAGTCAGTTTTCTTGTACATAAGTCGGCATTGTGCCTTTTGCATTTAATTCCGATGCAATTTCTGTGTTTCATCGTCAATAAGAAGGTCAGAGGGATACAGTAAACCTGAAGTGAAGCAACGGAATCTATAAATAGTGTTACATGAATGGTTCAAAGCATAGACAGTAGGAAGAGTCACTTTTCTTGTATTTAAATCAGCATTGAGCCTTTTGTATGTAATTCCGATGCAATTTCTGTGTTTCGTCACCAATAAGAAGGTCAGAGGGATACAGTAAACCTGAAGTGAAGCATCGGAATCTATAATTAGTGTCACATGAATGGTTTAAAACATAGACAGTAAGAAGAGTCAGTTTTATTGTATTTAAATCTGCATTCTGCCTTTTGTATTTAATTTCGATGCAATTTCTGTGTTTCATCGTCAATAAGAAGGTCAGAGGGATACAGTAAACCTGAAGTGAAGCATCGGAATCTATAATTAGTGTCACATGAATGGTTCAATTCATAGAAAGTAAGAAGAGTCAGTTTTCCAGTATTTAAATCAGCATTGTGCCTTTTGTATTTAATTTCGATGCATTTTCTGTGTTTCATCGTCAATAAGAAGGTAAGAGGGATACAGTAAACCTGAAGTGAAGCATCGGAATCCATAACTAGTGTCATAGGAATGGTTTAAAACATAGACAGTAAGAAGAGTCAGTTTTCTTGTACTTAAGTCGGGATTATGCCTTTTGTATTTAATTCCGATGGAAATTCTGTGTTTCATCGTCAATAAGAAGGTCACAGGTATACAGTAAACCTGAAGTGAAGCATCAGAATCTATAACTAGTGTAACAGGAGTGGTTCAAAACATAGACAGTAAGAAGAGTCAGTTTTATTGTACTTAAGTCGGCATTGTGCCTTTTGTATTTAATTCCGATGGAATTTCAGTGTTTCATCGTCAATAAGAAGGTCAGAGGGATACAGTGATCCTGAAGTGAAGCATCGGAACCTATAACTAGTGTCACAGGATTGGTTCAAAGCGTAGACAGTAAGAAGAGTCAGTTTTTTTGTACTTAAGTCGGCATTGTGATCTTGTATTTAATTCCGATGCAATTTCTGTGTTTCATTGTCAATACGAAGGTCAGAGGGATACAGTAAACATGAAGTGAAACATCAGAATCTATAACTGGTGTCACAGGAATGGTTCAAAACATAGACAGTAAGAGGAGTCAGTTTTCTTGTACTTAAGTCGGCATTGTGCCTTTTGTATTTAATTCCGATGCAATTTCTGTGTTTCTTCGTCAATAAGAAGGTCAGAGGCATACAGTAATCCGGAAGTGAAGCATCGGATTCTATAACTAGTGTCACAGGAATGGTTAAAACATAGACAGTAAGAAGAGTCAGTTTTCTTGTACTTAAGTCGGGATTATGCCTTTTGTATTTAATTCCGATGCAATTTCTGTGTTTCATCGTCAATAAGAAGGTCAGAGGGATACAGTAAACCTGAAGTGAAGCATCGGAATCTATAACTAGTGTCACATGAATGGTTCAAAACATAGACAGTAAGATGAGTCAGTTTTCTTGTACTTAAGTCGGCATTGTGCCTTTTTTATTTCATTCCGAAGCAATTTCTGTGTTTCATCGTCAATAAGATGGTCAGCGGGATACAGTAATCCGGAAGTGAAGCGTCGGACTCTATAACTAGTGTCACAGGAATGGTTCAAACATAGACAGTAAGAAGAGTCAGTATTCTTGTACTTAAGTCGGCATTGTGCCTTTTGTATTTAATTCCGATGCAATTTCTGTGTTTCATCGTCAATAAGAAGGTCAGAGGAATACAGTAAACCTGAAGTGTAGCATCGGAATCTATAACTAGTGTCACCGGAATGGTTCAAAACATAGACAGTAAAAAGAGTCAGTTTTCTTGTACTTAAGTCGGCATTGTGAATTTTATATTTAATTCCGATGCAATTTCTGTGTTTCATCGTCAATAAGAAAGTCAGAGGGATACAGTAAACCTGAAGTGAAGCATCGGAATCCATAACTAGTGTCATAGGAATGGTTTAAAACATAGACAGTAAGAAGAGTCAGTTTTCTTGTACTTAAGTCGGGATTATGCCTTTTGGATTTAATTCCGATGGAAATTCTGTGTTTCATCGTCAATAAGAAGGTCACAGGTATACAGTAAACCTGAAGTGAAGCATCAGAATCTATAACTAGTGTAACAGGAATGGTTCAAAACATAGACAGTAAGAAGAGTCAGTTTTATTGTACTTAAGTCGGCATTGTGCCTTTTGTATTTAATTCCGATGGAATTTCAGTGTTTCATCGTCAATAAGAAGGTCAGAGGGATACAGTGATCCTGAAGTGAAGCATCGGAACCTATAACTAGTGTCACAGGATTGGTTCAAAGCGTAGACAGTAAGAAGAGTCAGTTTTTTTGTACTTAAGTCGGCATTGTGACCTTGTATTTAATTCCGAAGCAATTTCTGTGTTTCATTGTCAATACGAAGGTCAGAAAGATACAGTAAACATGAAGTGAAACATCAGAATCTATAACTGGTGTCACAGGAATGGTTCATAACATAGACAGTAAGATGAGTCAGTTTTCTTGTACTTAAGTCGGCATTGTGCCTTTTTTATTTTATTCCGAAGCAATTTCTGTGTTTCATCGTCAATAAGATGGTCAGCGGGATACAGTAATCCGGAAGTGAAGCATCGGACTCTATAACTAGTGTCACAGGAATGGTTCAAACATAGACAGTAAGAGGAGTCAGTATTCTTGTACTTAAGTCGGCATTGTGCCTTTTGTATTTAATTCCGATGCAATTTCTGTGTTTCATCGTCAATAAGAAGGTCAGAGGAATACAGTAAACCTGAAGTGTAGCATCGGAATCTATAGCTAGTGTCACAGGAATGGTTCAAAACATAGACAGTAAAAAGAGTCAGTTATCTTGTACTTATGTCGGCATTGTGCCTCTTGTATTTAATTCCAATGCAATTTCTGTGTTTCATCGTCAATAAGAAGGTCCGAGGGATACAGTAAACCTGCAGTGAAGCATCGGAATCTATAACTAGTGTCACATGAATGGTTCAAATCATAGACAGTAAGAAGAGTCAGTTTTATTGTACCTATGTCGGCATTGTGCCTTTTGTATTTAATTCCGATGCAATTTCTGTGTTTTATCGTCAATACGAAGGTCAGAGGGATACAGTAAACCTGAAGTGAAGCATCGGAATCTATAACTAGTGTCACTGGAATGGTTCAAAACATAGACAGTAAGAAGTGTCAGTTATCTTGTACTTAAGTCGGCATTGGGCCTTTTGTATTTAATTCCGATGCAATTTCTGTGTTTCATCGTCAATAAGAAGGTCAGAGGGATACAGTATACTTGAAGTGAAGCACCGGAATCTATATCTAGTGTCGCAGGAATGGTTCAAAACATAGACTGTAAGAAGAGTCAGTTTTCTTGTACTTAAGTCGGCATTGTGAATTTTATATTTAATTCCGATGCAATTTCTGTGTTTCATCGTCAATAAGAAGGTCAGAGGGATACAGTAAACCTGAAGTGAAGCATCGGAATCTATAACTAGTGTCATAGGAATGGTTTAAAACATAGACAGTAAGAAGAGTCAGTTTTCTTGTACTTAAGTCGGGATTATGCCTTTTGTATTTAATTAAGATGCAAATTCTGTGTTTCATCGTCAATAAGAAGGTCACAGGTATACAGTAAACCTGAAGTGAAGCATCAGAATCTATAACAAGTGTAACAGGAATGGTTCAAAACATAGACAGTAAGAAGAGTCAGTTTTATTGTACTTAAGTCGGCATTGTGCCTTTTGTATTTAATTCCGATGGAATTTCAGTGTTTCATCGTCAACAAGAAGGTCAGAGGGATACAGTGATCCTGAAGTGAAGCATCGGAATCTATAACTAGTGTCACAGGATTGGTTCAAAGCATAGACAGTAAGAAGAGTCAGTTTTCTTGTGCTTAAGTCGACGTTGTGATTTTGTATTTAATTCCGATGCAATTTCTGTGTTTCATCGTCAATACGAAGGTCAGAGGGATACAGTAAACATGAAGTGAAGCATCAGAATCTATAACTGGTGTCACAGGAATGGTTCAAAACATAGACAGTAAGAGGAGTCAGTTTTCTTGTACTTAAGTCGGCATTGTGCCTTTTGTATTTAATTCCGATGCAATTTCTTGTTTCTTCGTCAATAAGAAGGTCAGAGGCATACAGTAATCCTGAAGTGAAGCATCGGATTCTATAACTAGTGTCACAGGAATGGTTAAAACATAGACAGTAAGAAGAGTCAGTTTTCTTGTACTTAAGTCGGGATTATGCCTTTTGTATTTAATTCCGATGCAATTTCTGTGTTTCATCGTCAATAAGAAGGTCAGAGGGATACAGTAAACCTGAAGTGAAGCATCGGAATCTATAACTAGTGTCACACGAATGGTTCAAACATAGACAGTAAGAAGAGTCAGTTTTCTTGTACTTAAGTCGGCATTGGGCCTTTTGTATTTAATTCCGATGCAATTTCTGTGTTTCATCGTCAATACTAAGGTCAGAGGGATACAGTAAACCTGAAGTAAAGCATCGGAATCAATAACTAGTGTCACAGGAAAGGTTCAAAACATAGACAGTAAGAAGAGTCAGTTTTCTTGAATTTAAATCAGCATTGTGCCTTTTGTATTTAATTTCGATGCAATTTCTGTGTTTCATCGTGAATAAGAAGGTCAGAAGGATACAGTATACTTGAAGTGAAGCATCGGAATCTATATCTAGTGTCGCAGGAATGGTTCAAAACATAGACAGTAAGAATAGTCAGTTTTCTTCTACTTAAGTCGAGATTGTGCCTTTTGTATTTAATTCCGATGCAAATTCTGTGTTTCATCGTCAATAGGAGGTCAAAGGTATACAGTAAACCTGAAGTGAAGCATCGGAATCTAAACCTAGTGTCACAGGAATGGTTCAAAACATAGACAGTAAGAAGAGTCAGTTTTTATGTACTTAAGTCGGCATTGTGCCTTTTGTTTTTAATCCGATGCAATTTCTGTGTTTCATAGTCAATAAGAAGGTCGGAGGGATACGGTAAACCTGAAGTGAAGCATCGGAATCTATAACTAGTGTCACAGGAATTGTTCAAAGCATAGAGAGTAAGAAGAGTCAGTTATCTTGTACTTATGTCGGCATTGTGCCTCTTGTATTTAATTCCGATGCAATTTCTGTGTTTCATCGTCAATAAGAAGGTCCGAGGGATACAGTAAACCTGCAGTGAAGCATCGGAATCTATAACTAGTGTCACATGAATAGTTCAAATCATAGACAGTAAGAAGAGTCAGTTTTCTTGTACCGATGTCGGCATTGTGCCTTTTGTGTTTAATTCCGATGCAATTTCTGTGTTTCATCGTCAATAAGAAGGTCAGAGGGATACAGTAAACCTGAAGTGAAGCATCGGAATCTATAACTAGTGTCACTGGAATGGTTCAAAACATAGACAGTAAGAAGTGTCAGTTATCTTGTACTTAAGTCGTCATTGTGCCTTTTGTATTTAATACCGAAGCAATTTCTGTGTTTCATCGTCAATAAGAAGGTCAGAGGGATACAGTAAACCTGAAGTAAAGCATCGGAATCTATAATGAGTTTCACATGAATGGATCAAAACATAGACAGTAAGAAGAGTCAGTTTTCTTGTACATAAGTCGGCATTGTGCCTTTTGTATTTAATTCCGATGAAATTTCTGTGTTTCATCGTCAATAGGAAGGTCAGAGGGATACAGTAAACCAGAAGTGAAGCATCGGAATCTATAAGTAGTGTCACAGGAATGGTTCAAACATAGACAGTAAGAAAAGTCAGTTTTCTTGTACTTAAGTCGGCATTGTGCCTTTTGTATTTAATTCCGATGCAATTTCTGTGAATCATCGTCAATAAGAAGGTCAGAGGAAATACAGTAAACCAGAAGTGAAGCATCTTAATCTATAACTAGTGTCACAGGAACGGTTCAAACATAGACAGTAAGAAGAGTCAGTTTAATTATACTTAAGTCAGCATTGTGCCTTTTCCAGTTAATTCCGATGGAATTTCAGTGTTTCATCGTCAATAAGAAGGTCAGAGGGATACAGTGAAACTGAAGTGAAGCATCGGAAACTATAACTTGTGTCACAGGAATGGTTCAAATCATAGCCAGTAAGAAGAGTCAGTTTTCTTGTACTTAAGTCGGCATTGTGCCTTTTGTATTTAATTCCGATGCAATTTTTTGTGTTTCATCGTCAATAAGAAGGTCAGAGGAATACAGTAAACCTGAAGTGAAGCATCGGAATCTATAACTAGTGTCACAGTAATGGTTCAAATCATAGACAGTAAGAAGAGTCAGTTTTCTTGTACTTAAGTCGGGATTGTGCCTTTTGAATTAAATTCCGATGCATTTTCTGTGTTTCATCGTCAATAAGAATGTCAGAGGGATACAGTAAACCTGAAGTGAAGCAACGGAATCTATAATTAGTGTCACATGAATGGTTCAAATCATAGACAGTAGGAAGAGTCAGTTTCCTTGTGTTTAAATCAGCATTGTGCCTTTTGTATTTAATTTCGATGCAATTTCTGTTTCATCGTCAATAAGAAGGTCAGATTGATACAGTGAACCTGAAGTGAACCATCGGAATCTATAACTAGTGTCACAGGATTGGTTCAAAACATAGACCGTAAGAAGAGTCAGTTTTCTTGTATTTAAATCAGCATTGTGCCTTTTGTATTTAATTTCGATGCAATTTCTGTTTCATCGTCAAAAAGAAGGTCAGAGGGATACAGTGAACCTGAAGTGAAGCATCGGAATCTAAAACTAGTGTCACAGGATTGGTTCAAAACATAGACAGTAAGAAGAGTCAGTTTTCTTGTACTTAAGTCGGCATTGTGCCCTTTGTATTTAATTCCGACGCAATTTCTGTGTTCCTTCGTCAATAAGATGGTCAGAGGGATACAGTAAACCTGAAGTGAAGCATCGGAATCTATAACTAGTGTCACAGGAATGGTTCAAAACATAGACAGTAAGAAGAGTCAGTTTTCTTGTACTTAAGTCGGCATTGTGCCTTTTGTATTTAATCCGATGCAATTTCTGTGTTACATCGTCAATAAGAAGGTCGGAGGGATACGGTAAACCTGAAGTGAAGCATCGGAATCTATAACTAGTGTCTCAGGAATTGTTCAAAGCATAGGCAGTAAGAAGAGTCAGTTATCTTGTTCCTATGTCGGCATTGTGCCTCTTGTATCTAATTCCGATGCAATTTCTGTGTTTCATCATCAATAAGAAGGTCAGAGGGATAAAGTAAACCTGAAGTGAAGCATCGGAATCTATAATGAGATTCACATAAATGGATCAAAACATAGACAGTAAGAAGAGTCACTTTTCTTGTACATAAGTCGGCATTGTGCCTTTTGTATTTAATTCCGTTGCAATTTTTGTGTTTCATCGCCAATAAGAAGGTCAGAGGGATACAGTAAACCTGAAGTGAAGCATCGGAATCTATAACTAGTGTCACAGGAATGATTCAAAGCATAGACAGTAAGAAAAGTCAGTTTTCTTGTACTTAAGTCGGCATTGTGCCTTTTGTATTTAATTTCGATGCAATTTCTGTGTTTCATCGTCAATAAGAAGGTCAGAGGGATACAGTAAACCTGAAGTGAAACATTGGAATCTATAACTAGTGTCACTGGAATGGTTCAAAACATAGACAGTAAGAAGTGTCAGTTATCTTGTACTTAAGTCGGCATTGTGCCTCTTGTATTTAATTCCGAAGCAATTTCTGTGTTTCATCGTCAATAAGAAGGTCAGAGGGATACAGTAAACCTGAAGTAAAGCATCGGAATCTATAATGAGTTTCACATGAATGGATCAAAACATAAACAGTAAGAAGAGACAGTTTCCTTGTACATAAGTCGGCATTGCGCCTTTTGTATTTAATTCCGATGCAATTTCTGTGTTTCATCACCAATAAGAAGGTCAGAGGGATACAGTAAACCCGAAGTGAAGCATCGGAATCTATAACTAGTGTCACAGGAATGGTTCAAAACATAGACTGTAAGAAAAATCAGTTTTCTTGTACTTAAGTCGGCATTGTGCCTTTTGTATTTAATTCCGATGCAATTTCTGTGATTCATCGTCACTAAGAAGGTCAGAGGCATACAGTAAACCTGAAGTGAAGCATCGGAATCTATAACTAGTGTCGCTGGAACGGTTTAAACATAGACAGTAAGAAGAGTCAGTTTACTTGTACTTAAGTCAGCATTGTGCCTTTTCTATTTAATTCCGATGGAATTTCAGTGTTTCATCGTCAATAAGAAGGTCAGAGGGATACAGTGAAACTGAAGTGAGGCATCGGAATCTATAACTAGTGTCACAGGAATGGTTCAAACCATAGACAGTAAGAAGAGTCAGTTTTCTTGTACTTAAGTCGGCATTGTGCCTTTTGTATTTAATCCGTTGCAATTTCTGTGTTTCATCGTCAATAAGAAGGTCAGAGTGATACAGTATACTTGAAGTGAAGCATCGGAATCTATATCTGGTGTCGCACGAATGGTTCAAACATAGACAGTAAGAATAGTCAGTTTTCTTGTACTTAAGTCGAGATTGTGCCTTTTGTATTTAATTCCGATGCAAATTCTGTGTTTCATCGTCAATAGGAGGTCAAAGGTATACAGTAAACCTGATGTGAAGCATCGGAATCTACAACTAGTGTCACAGGAATGGTTCAAAACATAGACAGTAAGAAGAGTCAGTTTTCTTGTACTTAAGTCGGCATTGTGCCTTTTGTTTTTAATCCGATGCAATTTCTGTGTTTCATCGTCAATAAGAAGGTCGGAGGGATACGGTAAACCTGAAGTGAAGCATCGGAATCTAAAACTAGTGTCACAGGAATTGTTCAAAGCACAGACAGTAAGAAGAGTCAGTTATCTTGTACTTATGTCGGCATTGTGCCTCTTGTATTTAATTCCGATGCAATTTCTGTGAATCATCGTCAATAAGAAGGTCAGAGAAAATACAGTAAACCTGAAGTGAAGCATCTTAATCTATAACTAGTGTCACAGGAACGGTTTAAACATAGACAGTAAGAAGAGTCAGTTTACTTATACTTAAGTCAGCATTGTGCTTTTTCTATTTATTCCGATGGAATTTCAGTGTTTCATCGTCAATAAGAAGGTCAGAGGGATACAGTGGAACTGAAGTGAAGCATCGGAAACTATAACTTGTGTCACAGGAATGGTTCAAATCATAGCCAGTAAGAAGAGTCAGTTTTCTTGTACTTAAGTCGGCATTGTGCCTTTTGTATTTAATTCCGATGCAAATTCTGTGTTTCATCGTCAATAGGAGGTCAAAGGTATACAGTAAACCTGAAGTGAAGCATCGGAATCTAAACCTAGTGTCACAGGAATGGTTCAAAACATAGACAGTAAGAAGAGTCAGTTTTTATGTACTTAAGTCGGCATTGTGCCTTTTGTTTTTAATCCGATGCAATTTCTGTGTTTCATCGTCAATAAGAAGGTCGGAGGGATACGGTAAACCTGAAGTGAAGCATCGGAATCTATAACTAGTGTCACAGGAATTGTTCAAAGCATAGAGAGTAAGAAGAGTCAGTTATCTTGTACTTATGTCGGCATTGTGCCTCTTGTATTTAATTCCGATGCAATTTCTGTGTTTCATCGTCAATAAGAAGGTCCGAGGGATACAGTAAACCTGCAGTGAAGCATCGGAATCTATAACTAGTGTCACATGAATAGTTCAAATCATAGACAGTAAGAAGAGTCAGTTTTCTTGTACCGATGTCGGCATTGTGCCTTTTGTGTTTAATTCCGATGCAATTTCTGTGTTTCATCGTCAATAAGAAGGTCAGAGGGATACAGTAAACCTGAAGTGAAGCATCGGAATCTATAACTAGTGTCACTGGAATGGTTCAAAACATAGACAGTAAGAAGTGTCAGTTATCTTGTACTTAAGTCGTCATTGTGCCTTTTGTATTTAATACCGAAGCAATTTCTGTGTTTCATCGTCAATAAGAAGGTCAGAGGGATACAGTAAACCTGAAGTAAAGCATCGGAATCTATAATGAGTTTCACATGAATGGATCAAAACATAGACAGTAAGAAGAGTCAGTTTTCTTGTACATAAGTCGGCATTGTGCCTTTTGTATTTAATTCCGATGAAATTTCTGTGTTTCATCGTCAATAGGAAGGTCAGAGGGATACAGTAAACCAGAAGTGAAGCATCGGAATCTATAAGTAGTGTCACAGGAATGGTTCAAACATAGACAGTAAGAAAAGTCAGTTTTCTTGTACTTAAGTCGGCATTGTGCCTTTTGTATTTAATTCCGATGCAATTTCTGTGAATCATCGTCAATAAGAAGGTCAGAGGAAATACAGTAAACCAGAAGTGAAGCATCTTAATCTATAACTAGTGTCACAGGAACGGTTCAAACATAGACAGTAAGAAGAGTCAGTTTAATTATACTTAAGTCAGCATTGTGCCTTTTCCAGTTAATTCCGATGGAATTTCAGTGTTTCATCGTCAATAAGAAGGTCAGAGGGATACAGTGAAACTGAAGTGAAGCATCGGAAACTATAACTTGTGTCACAGGAATGGTTCAAATCATAGCCAGTAAGAAGAGTCAGTTTTCTTGTACTTAAGTCGGCATTGTGCCTTTTGTATTTAATTCCGATGCAATTTTTTGTGTTTCATCGTCAATAAGAAGGTCAGAGGAATACAGTAAACCTGAAGTGAAGCATCGGAATCTATAACTAGTGTCACAGTAATGGTTCAAATCATAGACAGTAAGAAGAGTCAGTTTTCTTGTACTTAAGTCGGGATTGTGCCTTTTGAATTAAATTCCGATGCATTTTCTGTGTTTCATCGTCAATAAGAATGTCAGAGGGATACAGTAAACCTGAAGTGAAGCAACGGAATCTATAATTAGTGTCACATGAATGGTTCAAATCATAGACAGTAGGAAGAGTCAGTTTCCTTGTGTTTAAATCAGCATTGTGCCTTTTGTATTTAATTTCGATGCAATTTCTGTTTCATCGTCAATAAGAAGGTCAGATTGATACAGTGAACCTGAAGTGAACCATCGGAATCTATAACTAGTGTCACAGGATTGGTTCAAAACATAGACCGTAAGAAGAGTCAGTTTTCTTGTATTTAAATCAGCATTGTGCCTTTTGTATTTAATTTCGATGCAATTTCTGTTTCATCGTCAAAAAGAAGGTCAGAGGGATACAGTGAACCTGAAGTGAAGCATCGGAATCTAAAACTAGTGTCACAGGATTGGTTCAAAACATAGACAGTAAGAAGAGTCAGTTTTCTTGTACTTAAGTCGGCATTGTGCCCTTTGTATTTAATTCCGACGCAATTTCTGTGTTCCTTCGTCAATAAGATGGTCAGAGGGATACAGTAAACCTGAAGTGAAGCATCGGAATCTATAACTAGTGTCACAGGAATGGTTCAAAACATAGACAGTAAGAAGAGTCAGTTTTCTTGTACTTAAGTCGGCATTGTGCCTTTTGTATTTAATCCGATGCAATTTCTGTGTTACATCGTCAATAAGAAGGTCGGAGGGATACGGTAAACCTGAAGTGAAGCATCGGAATCTATAACTAGTGTCTCAGGAATTGTTCAAAGCATAGGCAGTAAGAAGAGTCAGTTATCTTGTTCCTATGTCGGCATTGTGCCTCTTGTATTTAATTCCGATGCAATTTCTGTGTTTCATCATCAATAAGAAGGTCAGAGGGATAAAGTAAACCTGAAGTGAAGCATCGGAATCTATAATGAGATTCACATAAATGGATCAAAACATAGACAGTAAGAAGAGTCACTTTTCTTGTACATAAGTCGGCATTGTGCCTTTTGTATTTAATTCCGTTGCAATTTTTGTGTTTCATCGCCAATAAGAAGGTCAGAGGGATACAGTAAACCTGAAGTGAAGCATCGGAATCTATAACTAGTGTCACAGGAATGATTCAAAGCATAGACAGTAAGAAAAGTCAGTTTTCTTGTACTTAAGTCGGCATTGTGCCTTTTGTATTTAATTTCGATGCAATTTCTGTGTTTCATCGTCAATAAGAAGGTCAGAGGGATACAGTAAACCTGAAGTGAAACATTGGAATCTATAACTAGTGTCACTGGAATGGTTCAAAACATAGACAGTAAGAAGTGTCAGTTATCTTGTACTTAAGTCGGCATTGTGCCTCTTGTATTTAATTCCGAAGCAATTTCTGTGTTTCATCGTCAATAAGAAGGTCAGAGGGATACAGTAAACCTGAAGTAAAGCATCGGAATCTATAATGAGTTTCACATGAATGGATCAAAACATAAACAGTAAGAAGAGACAGTTTCCTTGTACATAAGTCGGCATTGCGCCTTTTGTATTTAATTCCGATTCAATTTCTGTGTTTCATCACCAATAAGAAGGTCAGAGGGATACAGTAAACCCGAAGTGAAGCATCGGAATCTATAACTAGTGTCACAGGAATGGTTCAAAACATAGACTGTAAGAAAAATCAGTTTTCTTGTACTTAAGTCGGCATTGTGCCTTTTGTATTTAATTCCGATGCAATTTCTGTGATTCATCGTCACTAAGAAGGTCAGAGGCATACAGTAAACCTGAAGTGAAGCATCTGAATCTATAACTAGTGTCGCTGGAACGGTTTAAACATAGACAGTAAGAAGAGTCAGTTTACTTGTACTTAAGTCAGCATTGTGCCTTTTCTATTTAATTCCGATGGAATTTCAGTGTTTCATCGTCAATAAGAAGGTCAGAGGGATACAGTGAAACTGAAGTGAGGCATCGGAACCTATAACTAGTGTCACAGGAATGGTTCAAACCGTAGACAGTAAGAAGAGTCAGTTTTCTTGTACTTAAGTCGGCATTGTGCCTTTTGTATTTAATCCGTTGCTATTTCTGTGTTTCATCGTCAATAAGAAGGTCAGAGTGATACAGTATACTTGAAGTGAAGCATCGGAATCTATATCTGGTGTCGCACGAATGGTTCAAACATAGACAGTAAGAATAGTCAGTTTTCTTGTACTTAAGTCGAGATTGTGCCTTTTGTATTTAATTCCGATGCAAATTCTGTGTTTCATCGTCAATAGGAGTTCAAAGGTATACAGTAAACCTGATGTGAAGCATCGGAATCTACAACTAGTGTCACAGGAATGGTTCAAAACATAGACAGTAAGAAGAGTCAGTTTTCTTGTACTTAAGTCGGCATTGTGCCTTTTGTTTTTAATCCGATGCAATTTCTGTGTTTCATCGTCAATAAGAAGGTCGGAGGGATACGGTAAACCTCAAGTGAAGCATCGGAATCTAAAACTAGTGTCACAGGAATTGTTCAAAGCACAGACAGTAAGAAGAGTCAGTTATCTTGTACTTATGTCGGCATTGTGCCTCTTGTATTTAATTCCGATGCAATTTCTGTGAATCATCGTCAATAAGAAGGTCAGAGGAAATACAGTAAACCTGAAGTGAAGCATCTTAATCTATAACTAGTGTCACAGGAACGGTTTAAACATAGACAGTAAGAAGAGTCAGTTTACTTATACTTAAGTCAGCATTGTGCTTTTTCTATTTATTCCGATGGAATTTCAGTGTTTCATCGTCAATAAGAAGGTCAGAGGGATACAGTGGAACTGAAGTGAAGCATCGGAAACTATAACTTGTGTCACAGGAATGGTTCAAATCATAGCCAGTAAGAAGAGTCAGTTTTCTTGTACTTAAGTCGGCATTGTGCCTTTTGTATTTAATTCCGATGCAATTTTTTGTGTTTCATCGTCAATTAGAAGGTCAGAGGAATACAGTAAACCTGACGTGAAGCATCGGAATCTATAACTAGTGTCACAGGAATGGTTCAAATCATAGACAGTAAGAAGAGTCCGTTTTCTTGTACTTAAGTCGGGATTGTGCCTTTTGAATTTAATTCCGGTGCAATTTCTGTGTTTCATCGTCAATAAGAAGGTCAGACGGATACAGTAAACCTGAAGTGAAGCAACGGAATCTATAATTAGTGTCACATGAATGGTTCAAAGCATAGACAGTAGGAAGAGTCAGTTTTCTTGTGTTTAAATCAGCATTGTGCCTTTTGTATTGAATTTCGATGTAATTTCTGTTTCATCGTCAATAAGTAGGTCAGAGGGATACAGTGAACCTGAAGTGAAGCATCGGAATCTATAACTAGTGTCACAGGATTGGTTCAAAACATAGACAGTAAGAAGAGTCCGTTTTCTTGTATTTAAATCAGCATTGTGCCTTTTGTATTTAATTTCGATGCAATTTCTGTTTCATCGTCAAAAAGAAGGTCAGAGGGATACAGTGAACCTGAAGTGAAGCATCGGAATCTATAACTAGTGTCACAGGATTGGTTCAAAACATAGACAGTAAGAAGAGTCAGTTTTCTTGTACTTAAGTCGGCATTGTGCTTTTTGTATTTAAATCCGATGCAATTTCTGTGTTCCTTCGTCAATAAAATGGTGAGAGGGATACAGTAAACCTGAAGTGAAGCGCTGGAATCTATAACTAGTGTCACAGGAATGGTTCAAAACATAGACAGTAAGAAGAGTCAGTTTTCTTGTACTTAAGTCGGCATTGTGCCTTTTGTATTTAATCCGATGCAATTTCTGTTTTTCATCGTCAATAAGAAGGTCGGAGGGATACGGTAAACCTGAAGTGAAGCATCGGAATCTATAACTAGTGTCACAGGAATTGTTCAAAGCATAGACAGTAAGAAGAATCAGTTATCTTGTACTTATGTCGGCATTGTGCCTCTTGTATTTAATTCCGATGCAATTTCTGCGTTTCATCATCAATAAGAAGGTCAGAGGGATAAAGTAAACCTGAAGTGAAGCATCGGAATCTATAATGAGTTTCACATGAATGGATCAAAACATAGACAGTAAGAAGAGTCAGTTTTCTTGTACATAAGTCGGCATTGTGCCTTTTGTATTTAATTCAGATGCAATTTTTGTGTTTCATCGCCAATAAGAAGGTCAGAGAGATACAGTAAACCTGAAGTGAAGCATCGGAATCTATAACTAGTGTCACAGGAACGATTCAAAACATAGATAGTAAGAAAAGTCAGTTTTCTTGTACTTAAGTCGGCATTGTGCCTTTTGTATTTAATTCCGATGCAATTTCTGTGTTTCATCGTCAATAAGAAGGTCCGAGGGATACAGTAAACCTGAAGTGAAACATCGCAATCTATAACTAGTGTCACTGGAATGGTTCAAAACATAGACAGTAAGAAGTGTCAGTTATCTTGTACTTAAGTCGGCATTGTGCCTTTTGTATTTAATTCCGAAGCAATATCTGTGTCTCATCGTCAATAAGAAGGTCAGAGGGATACAGTAAACCTGAAGTAAAGCATCGGAATCTATAATGAGTTTCACATGAATGGATCAAAACATAGACAGTAAGAAGAGTCAGTTTTCTTGTACATAAGTCGGCATTGTGCCTTTTGTATTTAATTCCGATGCAATTTCTGTGTTTCATCGCCAATAAGAAGGTCAGAGGGATACAGTAAACCTGAAGTGAAGCATCGGAATCTATAACTAGTGTCACAGGAATGGTTCAAAACATAGACTGTAAGGAAAGTCAGTTTTCTTGTACTTAAGTCGGCATTGTGCCTTTTGTATTTAATTCCGATGCAATTTCTGTGATTCATCGTCACTAAGAAGGTCACAGGCATACAGTAAACCTGAAGTGAAGCATCGGAATCTATATCTAGTGTCGCAGGAACGGTTTAAACATAGACAGTAAGAAGAGTCAGTTTACTTGTACTTAAGTCAGCTTTGTGCCTTTTCTATTTTATTCCGATGGAATTTCAGTGTTTCATCGTCAATAAGAAGGTCAGAGGGATACAGTGAAACTGAAGTGAAGCATCGGAATCTGTAACTAGTGTCACAGGAATGGTTCAAAACATAGACAGTAAGAAGAGTCATTTTTCTTGTACTTAAATCGGGATTGTGCCTTTTGTATTTAATTCCGATGCAAATTCTGTGTTTCATCGTCAATAAGAAGGTCAGAGGTATACAGTAAACCTGAAGTGAAGTATCGGAACCTATAACTAGTGTCACAGGAATGGTTCAAAACACAGACAGTGAGAAGAGTCAGTTTTATTGTACTTAAGTCGGCATTGTGCCTTTTGTATTTAATTCCGATGCAATTTCTGTGTTTCATCGTCAATACGAAGGTCAGAGCGATACAGTCAACATGAAGTGAAGCATCGGAATCTATAACTAGTGTCACATGAACGGTTCAAAACATAGACAGTAAGAAGAGTCAGTTTTCTTGTACTTAAGTCAGCATTGTGCCTTTTGTATTGCATTCCGATGCAATTTCTGTGTTTCATCGTCAATAAGATGGTCAGAGGTATACAGTAAACCTGAGGTGATGCATCGGAATCCATAACTAGTGTCACAGGTATGGTTCAAAGCATAGGCAGTAAGAAGAGTCAGTTTTCCTGTACTTAAGTCGGCATTGTGCCTTTTAGTATTTAATTCCGATGCAATTTCTGTGTTTCATAGTCAGTAAGAAGGTCCGAGGGATACAGTAAACCTGAAGTGAAGCATCGGAATCTAAAACCGGTCTCACAGGAAAGTTTCAAAACATAGACAGTAAGAAGAGCCAGTCTTCTTCTACTTGAGTCTGCATTGTGCCTTTTGTATTTAATTCCGATGCAATATCTGTGTTTCATCTCCAATAAGAAGGTCAGAGGGATACAGTAAACCAGAAGTGAAGCGTCAGAATCTATAACTAGTTTCAAATGAATGGTTCAAAACATAGACAGTAAGCGGAGTCAGTTTACTTGTACTTATGTCGGCATTGTGCCTTTTGTATTTAATTCCGATGCAATATCTGTGTTTCATCGTCAATAAGAAGGTCAGAGCAATACAGTAAACCTGAAGTGAAACATCGAAATCTATAACTAGTGTCACAGAAATGGTTCAAAACATAGATAGTAATAAGAATCAGTTTTCATTTACTTAATCGGCATTGTGCTTTTTCTATTTAATTCCTATGCAATTTCTGTGTTTCATCGTCAATAAGAAGGTCAGAGGGATACAGTGAACCTGAAGTGAAGCATCGGAATTTATAACTCGTGTCACAGGAATGGTTCAATACATAGACAGTAAGAAGAGTCAGTTTTCTTGTACTTAAGTCGGCATTGTGCTTTTTGTATTTAATTCCGATGCAATATCTGTGTTTCATCTCCAATAAGAAGGTCAGAGGGATACAGTAAACCAGAAGTGAAGCGTCAGAATCTATAACTAGTGTTACAGAAGTGGTTCAAATCATAGACAGTCAGAAGAATCAGTTTTAATGTACTTAATCGGCATTGTGCCTTTTCGATTTAATTCCGATGCGATTTCTGTGTTTCATCGTCAATAAGAAGGTCAGAGGGATACAGTAAACCTGAAGTGAAGCATCGGCATGTATAACTAGTGTCACAGGAATGGTTCAAAACACAGACAATAAGAAGAGCCACTCTTCTTGTACTTGAGTTGGCATTGTGCATTTTGTATTTAATTCCGATGCAATTTCTGTGTTTAGTCATCAATAAGAAGGTCAGTGGGATACAGTAAACCTGAAGTGAAGCATCGGAATCTGTAACTAGTGTCACAATAATGGTTCAGAACATAGATAGTAAGAAGAATCAGTTCTCATGTACTTAAGTCGGCATTGAGCTTTTGTATTTAATTCCGATGCAATTTCTGTGTTTCATCGTCAATAAGAAGTTCAGAGGGATACAGTAAACCTGAAATGAAGCATCGGAATCTATAACTACTTTCAAATGAATGGTTCAAAACATAGACAGTAAGAGGAGTCAGTTTACTTGTACTTATGTCGGCATTGTGCCTTTTGTATTTAATTCCGATGCAATATCTGTGTTTCTTCGTCAATATGAAGGTCAGGGGGATACAGTAAACCTGAAGTGAAACATCGAAATCTATAACTAGTGTCACAGAAATGGTTCAAAACATAGATAGTAATAAGAATCAGTTTTCATTTACTTAATCGCCATTGTGCTTTTTCTATTTAATTCCGCGCAATTTCAGTGTTTCATCGTCAATAAGAAGTTCAGAGGGATACAGTAAACCTGAAGTGAAGCATCGGAATCTATTACTAGTGTCACAGGAGTGGTTCAAAACACAGACAGTAAGAAAAACCAGTTTTCCAGTACTTGAGATGGCATTATGCATTTTGTATTTAATTCCGATGAAATTTCTGTGTTTCATCATCAATAAGAAGGTCAGTGGGATACAGTAAACCTGAAGTGAAGCATCGGAATCTATAACTAGTGTCACAGGAGTGGTTCAAAGCACAGACAGTAAAAAGTGTCAGTTCTCTTGTACTTAAGTCGGCATTGCGCTTTTCTATTTAATTCCGATGCAATTTCTGTGTTTCATCGTCAAAAAGAAGGTCAGAGGGATACAGTAAACCTGATGTGAAGCATCGGAATCTATAACTAGTGTCACATGAATGGTTCGAAACATAGACAGTAAGAACCGTCAGTTTTCTTGTACTTCAGTCGGCATTGTACCTTTTGTATTTAATTCCGATGCAATTCCTGTGTTTCATCGTCAATAAGAAGGTCAGAGGGATGCAGTAAACCTGAAGCATCGGAATCTATAACTAGTGTCACAGGAATGGTTCAAAACATAGACAGTAAGAACAGTCAGTTTTCTTGTACTTAAGTCGGCATTGTGCCTCTTGAATTTAATTCCGATGAAATTTCTGTGTTTCATCGTCAATAAGAAGGTCAGAGGGATACTGTAAACCTGAAGCATCGGGATCTATAACTAGTGTCACATGAATTGTTCAAAACATAGACAGTAAGAAGAGACAGTATTCTTGTACTTAAGTCGGCATAGTACCTTTTGTTTGTAATTCCGATGCAATTTCTGTGTTTCATCGTCAATAAGAAGGTCAAAGGGATACAGTGAACCTGATGTGAAGCATCGGAATTTATAACTAGTGTCACAGGAATGATTCAAAACATAGACAGTAAGAAGAGTCAGTTTTCTTGTACTTAAGTAGGAATTGTGCTTATTGTATTTAATTCCGATGCAATATCTGTGTTTCATCTCCAATAAGAAGGTCAGAGGGATACAGTAAACCAGAAGTGAAGCATCGGCATCTATAACTAGTGTCACAGGAATGGTTCAGAACACAGAAAATAAGAAGAGCCAGTCTTCTTGTACTTGAGTTGGCATTGTGCATTTTGTATTTAATTCCGATGCAATTTCTGTGTTTCGTCATCAATAAGAAGGTCAGTGGGATACAGTAAACCTGAAGTGAAGCATCGGAATCTGTAACTAGTGTCACAGGAATGGTTCAAACATACACAGTAAGAAGAGCCAGTCTTCTTGTACTTGAGTCGGCATTGTGCCTATGTATTTAATACCGATGCAATTTCTGTGTTTCTTCGTCAATAAGACTGTCAGAGGGATACAGTAAACCCGAAGTGAAGCATCGGAATCTATAACTAGTGTCACAGGAATGGTTCAAAACATAGACAGTAGGAAGAGCCAGTCTTCTTGTCCTTGATTTGGCATTGTGCCTTTTGTATTTAATTAAGATGCAATTTCTGTGTTTCATCGTCAATAAGAAGGTCAGAGGGATACAGTATACTTGAAGTGAAGCATCAGAATCTATATCTGGTGTCGCAGGAATGGTTCAAACATAGACAGTAAGAATAGTCAGTTTTCTTGTACTTAAGTCGAGATTGTGCCTTTTGTATTTAATTCCGATGCAATTTCTGTGTTTCATCGTCAATAGGAGGTCAAAGGTATACAGTAAACCTTAAGTGAAGCATCGGAATCTATAACTAGTGTCACAGGAATGGTTCAAAACATAGACAGTAAGAAGAGTCAGTTTTCTTGTACTTAAGCCGGCATTGTGCCTTTTGTTTTTAATCCGATGCAATTTCTGTGTTTCATCGTCAATAAGAAGGTCGGAGGGATACGGTAAACCAGAAGTGAAGCATCGAAATCTATAACTAGTGTCACAGGAATTGTTCAAAGCATAGACAGTAAGAAGAGTCAGTTATCTTGTACTTATGTCGGCATTGTGCCTTTTGTATTTAATTCCGATGCAATTTCTGTGTTTCATCGTCAATAAGAAGGTCCGAGGGATACAGTAAACCTGAAGTGAAGCATCGGAATCTATAAGTGGTGTCACAGGAATGGTTCAAAACATAGACAGTAAGAAAAGTCAGTTTTCTTGTACTTAAGTCGGCATTGTGCCTTTTGTATTTAACTCCGATGCAATTTCTGTGAATCATCGTCAATAAGAAGGTCAGAGGAAATACATTAAACCTGAAGTGAAGCAACGGAATCTATAATTAGTGTCACATGAATGGTTCAAAGCATAGACAGTAGGAAGAGTCAGTTTTCTTGTGTTTAAATCAGCATTGTGCCTTTTGTATTGAATTTCGATGCAATTTCTGTTTCATCGTCAATAAGAAGGTCAGAGGTGTACAGTGAACCTGAAGTGAAGCATCGGAATCTATAACTAGTGTCACAGGATTGATTCAAAACATAGACAGTAAGAAGAGTCCGTTTTCTTGTATTTAAATCAGCATTGTGCCTTTTGTATTTTATTTCGATGCATTTCTGTTTCATCGTCAAAAAGAAGGTCAGAGGGATACAGTAAACCTGAAGTGAAGCATCGGAATCTATAACTAGTGTCACAGGATTGGTTCAAAACATAGACAGTAAGAAGAGTCAGTTTTCTTGTACTTAAGTCGGCATTGTGCCTTTTGTATTTAATTCCGATGCAACTTCTGTGTTCCTTCGTCAATAAGATGGTCAGAGGGATACAGTAAACCTGATGTGAAGCATCGGAATCTATAACTAGTGTCACAGGAATGGTTCAAAACATAGACAGTAAGAACAGTCAGTTTTCTTGTACTTAGGTCGGCATTGTGCCTTTTGTATTTAATCCGATGCAATTTCTGTGTTTCATCATCAATAAGAAGGTCGGAGGGATACGGTAAACCTGAAGTGAAGCATCGGAATCTATAACTAGTGTCACAGGAATTGTTCAAAGCATAGACAGTAAGAAGAGTCAGTTATGTTGTACTTATGTCGGCATTGTGCCTCTTGTATTTAAGGGGAGTTGGAATGCCCTATCTCGCCAATGTTAAATTTGCTAACTTTGTGTACCTTTTTCTTTGGAACTATTATCTTCAGAACTTTGAAATTCTGGCAGAGGTTTTCAGCATATATTGTGAGCCCACTGAACTAGAACCAATGTTTTCTTTTTGTTGGTATAGTATTTATGAATTTTTTACCATTAAGCCATTTTTTATTGGAAAAAGTATAACATAAACTTCCCTAGTTCAGAGAATAAGCCAGTTCTTGTCATGATTCTAGTTCAGTGGCCTCTTTGAACTGTTTTGCAGCATTTCTGAAAATTTGAATGTTGTTGGTTGAGTGGTTTATGAGATAAAGGTACATGTAACACTAAAAATGTCAAATGCCAGAAAATGCGATTAAAGTAATTTATTATGAAAATTCACAAATACCTTTTATTCTATTATCAAAAGTGTCCAGCAGAGTAATCAGGGTCATCTTCTAGTTCTTCTTCTTCACCTAGAAGCTTTCTTCTCCTTGCTGCCCTTGCTTTTTTTGTATTAAATTCAGCTGCATACTGAGCCTTCCTTACTCGCACGCTGTCCAGAAGCTGAAGACCTCTGATGGTGTTGATACCAGGAGCAATGCCGAGCCTTGCCATGACCTTTAGCCTACCCATATGACCATCATTGAATGAAATAACAGCATCACTGACTCCCCATTTCAATGTTTTTATCCCAACAAATACATTCTTAGGTACACGAGTCCAAATGAGGTTGTTGAACGACTCGTTTTGATTCTGGGTACAACCATGAAGACATTTTCGCAGAAGATCAGGATGCCCCAAGTCTCTATATATTGGTTTAATTACTTCCATAACAGCCAATGGAATATAATTTTTATGGTGATAAGGATCCCCAGTAGCTTGAGATTTTCTATAATTGCACCATGACTGAGGACCATCTGGACAAGCAAAATGTTGAGGATTATCATCAGTTGATGATCGATGTAAATATGTGGCCCATACAGCTTGTCTCATTTCCTGCAAATTATTTGCATTATTTCTTATTGCCATACCATAGTATTGTTGTAATTCATTTATAATTTTATCTGACAGGCGACCTCTAATGGTTTTACCATCTGACAAAATTTTGTCCTTCAGATTCTGTTTCAGTTTCCTTAGACGAGTGCCCATTCGTTTCTGAACATGACCGACACATTCTAGTTTAGTTATTGTCTTATTGACATATGGCATGGATTCTGTAACACTTTTGTATGCCTTGGAGTCCCCATCTCCAAGGAATTTTGTGTAAAATACTCCCCGTTCTTTTTCTGATCTGCTAAACATTTTCACAGCAGCGGCAGCCTCCATGCCTCCACTCGTACCTTCATAATTCTTGCTACATATGTGAGCTGCTTCTATCTTACCAGATGCACAATGGTAACAATGTTTAGTGAGCACTTCATAGTCCAAAACTTTACCGCTGTCCACACTAGTAACAGTAGCAACAGCATTTTTGGATGTGTGACCCCTTTTCTGCCAGGTTCCATCAAAAGCAACAGGGATATCTGGGTTTCCTTCATTTATATATTTTGCTTCACTGGCAGCAGCTTTCATTGATAAATCTGCTACAGACTGAACAGCATCTCCTATCACTTCAGTGTAATTGTCAATTTTAGCAGGTGGAGGTGGAAGATTCATTATGGCACAAAATGTTTGAGCAGCAGTATGTCCTTTACCAATTGCTCTCATTGCATACATTAGCCTGATATTACTCTCAAACAAATTGCTACTGCATGTTTTAGAGCTCCAAAAACAGGTCTCATTTTCACAACTGGCACAAACTATAGCAATTTTGCAGGAAAGTCCTATAGATTTTGTTATGTTCATATCAAAAGAACCTCCACAAAGATTACAACACAAACATTTCTTCATAAACTCAGTAAAAACAGGAAAGTCGACTAAAACATATTGTTCATTAGAAGCTTCATCTGTAATTTCACTTGCACAGTTTGATAACTTCTTTTTTGATGCACTGGTGGGCGTGTCTCCTTCACACATCTCAGCTGTACAAACGTCAGAACTTTCACCAGCATCAACAGGTGCTGAAGCAGAATCACTTGAACAAACGTTATTTGTAAATCTATTACCGCGAAACTTTCGCTTTTTAAATAATGATGCACTCCTAGGCATCGTAGAAACTACGCACTCACCACTGAAAGTCAAAACAAGACAGATAACAAACTCCAAATGAGCGACAAACTAAACTCGAGGCTCAAAACAAACACTCACAGATCAAAAACTGAACAATAAACACAGCTAGTCGTAAAAACAATGGTACCTATGGAAGGATCAAAGATTCTACAACTGAAGAGTGAAATCCACAGCCTTCTATATGTAATGTTTTCGGAAATGCGAAGATTTAAATGTGTACAAATCACAAGATGGGTAACTTTGCTGGGCGCACATGTAATTTTGAAAAATTAAATAAAAATACTTCCAATTGGAATTTCTTAACAAATTTTGCACCATTTTAAGCAGAAAATTTCAAATTAAGTTATAAGGTTAAAAACTGAAAATGTGAATTTTTTCCATTTTCCGGCATTCCAACTCCCCTTAATTCCGATGCAATTTCTGTGTTTCATCATCATTAAGAAGGTCAGAGGGATAAAGTAAACCTGAAGTGAAGCATCGGAATCTATAATGAGTTTCACATGAATGGGTCAAAACATAGACAGTAAGAAGAGTCAGTTTTCTTGTACATAAGTCGGCATTGTGCCTTTTGTATTTAATTCCGATGCAATTTCTGTGTTTCATCGTCAATAAGAAGGTCAGAGGGATACAGGAAACCTGAAGTGAAACATCGGAATCTATAACTAGTGTCACTGGATTGGTTCGAAACATAGACAGTAAGAAGTGTCAGTTATCTTGTACTTAAGTCGGCATTGTGCCTTTTTTATTTAATTCGGAAGCAATATCTGTGTCTCATCGTCAATAAGAAGGTCAGAGGGACACAGTAAACCTGAAGTAAAGCATCGGAATCTATAATGAGTTTCACATGAATGGATCAAAACATAGACAGTAAGAAGAGTCAGTTTTCTTGTACTTAAGTCGGCATTGTGCCTTTTGTATTTAATTCCGATGCAATTTCTGTGTTTCATCGCCAATAAAAAGGTCAGAGGGATACAGTAAACCTGAAGTGAAGCATCGGAATCTATAACTAGTGTCACAGGAATGGTTCAAACATAGACTGTAAGAAAAGTCAGTTTTCTTGTACTTAAGTCGGCATTGTGCCTTTTGTATTTAATACCGATGCAATTTCTGTGATTCATCGTCACTAAGAAGGTCACAGGCATACAGTAAACCTGAAGTGAAGCATCGGAATCTATATCTAGTGTCGCAGGAACGGTTTAAACATAGACAGTAAGAAGAGTCAGTTTACTTGTACTTAAGTCAGCTTTGTGCCTTTTCTATTTAATTCCGATGGAATTTCAGTGTTTCATCGTCAATAAGAAGGTCAGAGGGATACAGTGAAACTGAAGTGAAGCATCGGAATCTGTAACTAGTGTCACAGGAATGGTTCAAAACATAGACAGTAAGAAGAGTCATTTTTCTTGTACTTAAGTCGGGATTGTGCCTTTTGTATTTAATTCCGATGCAATTTCTGTGTTTCATCGTCAATACGAAGGTCAGAGCGATACAGTCAACATGAAGTGAAGCGTCGGAATGTATAAGTGGTGTCATTGGAATGATTCAAAACGTACACAGTAAGAGGAGTCAGTTTTCTTGTACTTAAGTCGGCATTGTGCATTTTGTATTTAATTTCAATGCAATTTCTGTGTTCCTTCGTCAATAAGAATGTCAGAGGGATACAGTAAACCTGAAGTGAAGCATCGGAATCTATAACTAGTGTCACAGGAGTGGTTCAAAACACAGACAGTAAAAAGTGTCAGTTCTCTTGTACTTAAGTCGGCATTGTGCTTTTCTATTTAATTCCGATGCAATTTCTGTGTTTCATCGTCAATAAGAAGGTCAGAGGGATACAGTAAACCTGACGTGAAGCATCGGAATCTATAACTAGTGTCACATGAATGGTTCGAAACGTAGACAATAAGAACAGTCAGTTTTCTTGTACTTCAGTCGGCATTGTACCTTTTGTACTTAATTCCGATGCAATTCCTGTGTTTCATCGTCAATAAGAAGGTCAGAGGGATGCAGTAAACCTGAAGCATCGGAATCTATAACTAGTGTCACAGGAATGGTTCAAAACATAGACAGTAAGAAGAGTCAGTTTTCTTGTACTTAGGTCGGCATTGTGCCTCTTGAATTTAATTCCGATGAAATTTCTGTGTTTCATCGTCAATAAGAAGGTCAGAGGGATACAGTAAACCTGAAGCATCGGGATCTATAACTAGTGTCACATGAATGGTTCAAAACATAGACAGTAAGAAGAGACAGTATTCTTGTACTTAAGTCGGCATAGTACCTTTTGTTTTTAATTCCGATGCAATTTCTGTGTTTCATCGTCAATAAGAAGGTCAAAGGGATACAGTGAACCTGAAGTGAAGCATCGGAATTTATAACTAGTGTCACAGGAATGATTCAAATCATAGACAGTAAGAAGAGTCAGTTTTCTTGTACTTAAGTCGGAATTGTGCTTATTGTATTTAATTCCGATGCAATATCTGTGTTTCATCTCCAATAAGAAGGTCAGAGGGATACAGTAAACCAGAAGTGAAGCATCGACATCTATAACTAGTGTCACAGGAATGGTTCAGAACACAGAAAATAAGAAGAGCCAGTCTTCTTGTACTTGAGTTGGCATTGTGCATTTTGTATTTCATTCCGATGCAATTTCTGTGTTTCGTCATCAATAAGAAGGTCAGTGGGATACAGTAAACCTGAAGTGAAGCATCGGAATCTGTAACTAGTGTCACAGAAATGGTTCGGAGCATAGACAGTAAGAAGAATCAGTTCTCATGAACTTAAGTCGGCATTGTGCTTTTGTATTTTATTCCGATGCAATTTCTGTGTTTCATTGTCAATAAGAAGGTCAGAGGGATCCAGTAAACCAGAAGTGTAGCATCGGAATCCATTACTAGTGTCACAGGAATGGTTCAAACATAGACAGTAGGAAGAGTCAGTTCTCTTGTACTTAGGTCGGCATTATTCTTTTGTATTTAATTCCGATGCAATTTCTGTGTTTCATCGTCAATAAGGAGCTCAGAGTGACACAGTAAACCTGAAGTGAAACATCGGAATCTATAACTAGTGTCACGGGAATGCTTCAAAACATAGACAGTAAGAAGAGTCAGTTTTCTTGTACTTAAGTCGGCATTGTGCCTTTTCTATTTAATTCCGATGCAATTTCTGTGTTTCATCGTCAATAACAAGGTCAGAGGGATGCAGTAAACCTGAAGTGAAGCATCGGAATCTGTAACTAGTGTCACAGGAATGGTTCAAACATAGACAGTAAGAAGAGCCAGTCTTCTTGTACTTGAGTCGGTATTGTGCCTATGTATTTAATACCGATGCAATTTCTGCGTTTCTTCGTCAATAAGACTGTCAGAGGGATACAGTAAACCCGAAGTGAAGCATCGGAATCTATAACTAGTGTCACAGGAATGGTTCAAAACATAGACAGTAGGACGAGCCAGTCTTCTTGTCCTTGATTTGGCATTGTGCCTTTTGTATTTAATTCCCACGCAATTTCTGTGTTCCATCGTCAATAAGAAGGTCAGAGGGATACAGTAAACCTGAAGTGAAGCATCGGAATCTCTAACTAGTGTCACAGGAATGGTTCAAAACATAGACAGTAGGAAGAGTCAGATTTCTTGTACTTAATTCGGCATTGTGCATTTTGTATTTAATTCCGATGCAATCTCTGTGTTTCATCGTCAATAAGAAGGTCAGAGCGATACAGTAAACCGGAAGTGAAGCATCGGAATCGATAACTAGTGTCACAGGAACGGTACAAAACGTAGACAGTAAGAAGAGTCAGATTTCTTGTACCTAAGTCGGCATATTGGCTTTTGTATTTAATTCCGATACGATTTCTGTGTTTCATCATCAATAAGAAGGTCAGAGGGATACAGTAAACCTGAAGTGATGCATCGGAATCTATAACGAGTGTCACAGGAATGGTTCAAAACATAGACAGTAAGAAGAGTCAGTTTTCTTGTACTTAAGTCGGCATTGTGCCTCTTGTATTTAATTCCGATGCAAATTCTGTGTTTCATCGTCAATAAGAAGGTCAGAGGGATACAGTAAACCTGAAGTGAAGCATCGGAATCTATAACTAGTGTCACATGAATGGTTCAAAACATAGACAGTAAGAACAGTCAGTTTTCTTGTACTTAAGTCGGCATTGTGCCTTTTGTATTTAATTCCCATGCAATTTCTGTGTTCCATCGTCAATAAGAAGGTCAGAGGGATACAGTAAACCTGAAGTGAAGCATCGGAATCTGTAACTAGTGTCACAGGAATGGTTCAAAACATAGACAGTAGGAAGAGTCAGTTTTCTTGTACTTAATTCGCCATTGTGCCTTTTGTATTTAATTCCGATACGATTTCTGTGTTTCATCATCAATAAGAAGGTCAGAGGGATACAGTAAACCTGAAGTGAAGCATCGGAATCTATAACTAGTGTCACAGGAATGGTTCAAAAGATAGACAGTAAGAAGAGTCAGTTTTCTTGTACTTAAGTCGGCATTGTGCCTCTTGTATTTAATTCCGAAGCAATTTCTGTGTTTCATCGTCAATAAGAAGGTCAGAGGGATACAGTAAACCTGAAGTGAAGCATCGGAATCTATAACTAGTGTCACATGAATGGTTCAAAGCATAGACAGTAAGAAGAGTCAGTTTTCTTGTACTTAAGTAGTCATAGTACCTTTTGCTTTTAATTCCGATGCAATTCCTGTGTTTCATCGTCAATAAGAAGGTCAGAGGGATACAGTAAACCTGAAGTCAAACATCGGAATCTATAACTAGTGTCACAGGAATCGTTCAAAACATAGACAGTAAGAAGAGTCAGTTTTCTTGTACTTAAGTCGGCATTGTGCCTTTTGTATTTTATTCCGATGCAATATCTGTGTTTCATCGTCAATTAGAAGGTCAGAGGGATACAGTAAACCGGAAGTGATGCATTGGAATCCATAACTAGTGTCACAGGAATGGTTCAGACATAGACAGTAAGAAGAGTCAGTTTTCTTGTACTTAAGTCGGCATAGTACCCTTTGCTTTTAATTCCGATGCAATTCCTGTGTTTCATCGTCAATAAGAAGGTCAGAGGGATACAGTAAACCTGAAGTGAAGCATCGGAATCTATAACTAGTGTCACAGGAATCGTTCAAAACATAGACAGTAAGAAGAGTCAGTTTTCTAGTACTGAAGTCGGCATTGTGCCTTTTGTCTTTAATTCCGATGCAATATCTGTGTTTCATCTCCAATAAGAAGGTCAGAGGGATACAGTAAACCAGAAGTGAAGCATCGGAATCTATAACTAGTGTTACAGAAGTGGCTCAAAACATAGACAGTCAGAAGAATCAGTTTTAATGTACTTAATCGGCATTCTGTCTTTTCTATTTAATTCCGATGCGATTTCTGTGTTGCATCGTCAATATGAAGGTCAGAGGGATACAGTAAACCTGAAGTGAAGCATCGGAATCTATAACTAGTGTCACAGGAATAGTTCAAAGCATAGACAGTAAGAAGAGTCAGTCTTTTTGTACTTAAGTCGGCATAGTACCTTTTGTATTTAATTCCCATGCAATTTCTGTGTTCCATCGTCAATAAGAAGGTCAGAGGGATACAGTAAACCTGAAGTGAAGCATCGGAATCTATAACTAGTGTCACAGGAATGGTTCAAAAGATAGACAGTAAGAAGAGTCAGTTTTCTTGTACTTAAGTCGGCATTGTGCCTTTTGTATTTAATTCCGATGCAATTTCTGTGTTTCATTGTCAATAAGAAGGTCCAAGGGATACAGTAAACATATAGTGAAGCATCGGAATCTAAAACTGATATAACAGGAAATGTTCAAAAGATAGTCAGTAAGAAGAGTCAGTCTTCTAGTACTTAAGTCGGCATTGTGCCATTTCTTTTTAATTCCGAGCAAATTTTTGTGTTTCATCGTCAATACGAAGGTCTGATGGATACAGAAGACCTGAAGTGAAGCATCGGAAGCTATAACTAGTGTCACATGAATGGTTCAAAACATAGACAGTAAGAAGAGTCAGTTTTCTTGTACTTAAGTCAGCATTGTGCTTTTTGTAATTGATTTCGATGCGATTTCTGAGATTCATCGTCAATAAGAATGTCAGAGGGATACAGTAAACCTGAAGTGAAGCATCGGAATCTAAATCTAGTGTCACAGGAATGATTCAAAACATAGACAGTAAGAAGAGTCAGTTTTCTTGTACTTAAGTTGCCATTGTGCCTTTTGTATTTAATTCCGATGCAATATCTGTGTTTCATCTTCAATAAGAAGTCAGAGGGATAGAGTAAACCTGAAGTGAAGCATCGGAATCTGTAACTAGTGTCACAGGAATGGTTCAATACATAGACACTATGAAGAGTCAGTTTTCTTGTACTTAAGTCGGCATGGTTCCTTTTCTATTTAATTCCGATGCAATTTCTAGGTTTCATCGTCAATACGAAGGTCAGAGGGATACAGTAAACCAGAAGTGAAGCATCAGAATCTATAACTAGTGTCACAGGAATGGATCAAAGCATAGACAGTAAGAGGAGTCAGTTTTCTTGTACTTAAGTCGGCATTGTGCCTTTTGTATTTAATTCCGATGCAATTTCTGTGTTTCATCGTCAATAAGAAGGTCAGAGGGATACAGTAACCCTGAAGTGAAGCATCGGAATCTATAACTAGTGTCACAGGGATGGTTCAAAACATAGACAGTAAGAAGAGTCAGCTTTCTTGTACTTAAGTCGTCATTGTGAGATTTGTATTTAATTCCGATGCAATATCTGTGTTTCATCGTCAATAAGAAGGTCAGAGGGAACAGTAAACCTGAAGTGAAGCATCGGAATCTATAACTAGTGTCACAGGAATGGTTCAAAACATAGACTGTAAGAACAGTCAGTTTTCCTGTATTTAAGTCGGCGTTGTGCCTTTTGTATTTAACTCCGACGCAATTTCTGTGTATCATCAATAATAAGAAGGTCAGAGGGATACAGTAAACCTGAAGTGAAGCATCGGAATCTATAACTAGTGTCACAGGAATGGTTGAAAACATAGACAGAAAGAAGAGTCAGTTTTCTTGTACTTAAGTCGGCATTGTGCCTTTTGCATTTAATTCCGATGCAATTTCTGTGTTTCATCGTCAATAAGAAGGTCAGAGGGATACAGTAAACCTGAAGTGAAGCATCGGAATCAATAACTAGTGTCACAGGAATGGTTCAAACATAGACAGTAACAAGAGTCAGTTTTCTTGTACTTCAGTCGGCATTGTGCATTTTGTATTTAATTCCGATACAATTCAGTGTTTCATCGTCAATAAGAAGGTCAGAGGGATACAGTACAGCAGAAGTGCAGCATCGGAATCTATAACTAGTGTCACAGGAATGGTTCAAATCTTAGATAGTAAGAAGAGTCAGATTTCTTGTACTTAAGTCGGCATTGTGCATATTGTATTTAATTCCGATGCAATTTCTGTCTTTCGTCGTCAATAAGAAGGTCAGAGGGATACAGTAACCCTGAAGTGAAGCATCGGAATCTATAACTAGTGTCACAGGGATGGTTCAAAACATAGACAGTAAGAAGAGTCAGCTTTCTTGTACTTAAGACGGCATTGTGCATTTTATATTTAATTCCGTTGCAATTTCTGTGTTTCATCGTCAATAAGAAGGTCACAGGGATACAGTAAACCTGAGGTGAAGCATCGGAATCTTTAACTAGTGTCACAGGAATGGTTCAAAACATAGACAGTAAGAAGAGTCAGTTTTCTTGTACTTAAGTCGACATTGTGCCTTTTCTATTTAATTCCGATGCAATTTCCGTGTTTCATCGTCAATATCAAGGTCAGAGGGATACTGTAAACCTGAAGTGAAGCATCGGAATCTATAACTAGTGTCACAGGAATGATTCAAAACATAGACAGTAAGAAGAGTCAGATTTCTTGTACTTAAGTCGGCATTGTGCCTTTTGTATTTAATTCCGATGAAATTTCTGTGTTTCATCGCCAATAAGAAGGTCAGAGGGATACAGTAAACCTGAAGTGAAGCATCGGAATCTATAACTAGTGTCACAGGAATGGTTCAAAGCATTGACAGTAAGAAGAGTCAGTTTTCTTGTACTTAAGTCGGCATTGTGACTTTTCTATTTAATTCCGATGCAATTTCTGTGTTTCTTCGTCAATAAGAAGGTCAGAGGGATACTTAAAAATGAAGTGAAGCATCGGTATCTATATCTAGTGTCACAGGAGAATTTCAAAACATAGGCAATAAGAAGAGTCAGTTTTCTTGTACATAAGTCGGCATTGTGCCTTTTGTATTTAACTCCGATGCAATTTCTGTGTTTCTTCGTCAATAAGAGGGTCAGAGGGATACAGTTAACATGAAGTGAAGCATCGGAATCTATAACTAGTGTCACAGGAATGGTTCAAAACATGGACAGTAAGAAGAGTCAGTTTTCTTGTACTTAAGTCGGCATAGTGCCTTTTGTAATTAATTCCGATGCATTTTCTGTGTTTCATCGTCAATAAGAAGGTCAGAGGGATACAGTAAACCTGAAGTGAAACATCGTTATCTATAACTAGTGTCACAGGAATGGTTCAATCATAGACTGTAAGAAGAGTCAGTTTTCTTGTACTTAAGTTGGCATTGTGCCTTTTGTATTTAATTCCGATGCTATTTCTGAGTTTCATCGTCAATAAGAAGGTCAGAGGGATACAGTAAACGTGAAGTGAAGCATCGGAATCTATAACTAGTGTCACATGAATGGCTCAAACATAGACAGTAAGAAGAGTCAGTTGTCTTGTACTTAAGTCGGCATTGTGCCTTTTGTATTTAATTCCGATGCAATTTCTGTGTTTCATCGTCAATAAGAAGGTCAGAGGTATACAGTAAACCTGAAGTGAAGCATCGGAATCTATAACTAGTGTCACAGGAATGCTTCAAAACATAGACAGTAAGAAGAGTCAGTTTTCTTGTACTTAAGTCTGCTTTGTGCCTTTTGTATTTAATTCCGATGCAATTTCTGTGTTTCTTCGTCAATAAGAAGTTCAGAGGGATACAGTATACCTGAAGTGAAGCATCGGAATCTATAACTAGTGTCACAGGAATGGATCAAAACATTGACAGTAAGAAGAGTCAGTTTTCTTGTACTTAAGTCTGCTTTGTGCCTTTTGTATTTAATTCCAAAGCAATTTCTGTGTTTCATCGTCAATAAGAACGTCAGAGGTATACAGTGAACCTGAAGTCAAGCATCGGAATCTATAACTAGTGTCACAGGAATGGTTCAAATTATAGACAGTAAGAAGAGTCAGTTTTCTTGTACTTAAGTCGGCATTGTGCCTTTTGTATTTAATTACGATGCAATTTCTGTGTTTCATCGTCAATGGGAAGGTCAGGGGGACACAGTAAACGTGAAGTGAAGCATCGGAATCTATAACTAGTGTCACAGGAATGGTTCAAGACGTAGACAGTAAGCAGAGTCAGTTTACTTGTACTTAAGTCGGCATTGTGCCTTTTGTATTTAATTCCGATGCAATTTCTGTGTTTCTTCGTCAATAAGAAGGTCAGAGGGATACAGTAACCCTAAAGTGAAGCATCGGGATCTATAACTACTGTCACAGGAATGGTTCAAGACGTAGACAGTAAGAAGAGTCAGTTTTCTTGTACTTAAGTCGGCATTGTGCATTTGGAATATAACTCCGATGCAATTCCTGAGTTTCATCGTCAAGAAGAAGGTCAGAGGGATACAGTAAACCTGAAGTGCAGCTGCAGAATCTATAACTAGTGTCACAGAAATGGTTCAAAACATAGACAGAAAGAAGAGTCAGTTTTCTTGTACTTAAGTCTGCATTGTGCTTTTTGTATTTAATTTCGATGCATTGTCTGTGTTTCATCGTCAATAAGAAGGTCAGAGGGATACAGTAAACATGAAGTGAATCATCGGAATCTATAACTAGTTTCAAAGGAATGGTTCAAAACATAGACAGTAAGAAGAGTCAGTGTTCTTGTACTTAAGTCTGCATCGTGCTTTTTGTATTTAATTCCGATGCATTGTCTGTGTTTCATCGTCAATAAGAAGGTCAGAGGGAACAGTAAACCTGAAGTGAAGCATCGGAATCTATAACTAGTGTCACAGGAATGGTTCAAAACATAGACTGTAAGAACAGTCAGTTTTCCTGTATTTAAGTCGGCGTTGTGCCTTTTGTATTTAACTCCGACGCAATTTCTGTGTATCATCAATAATAAGAAGGTCAGAGGGATACAGTAAACCTGAAGTGAAGCATCGGAATCTATAACTAGTGTCACAGGAATGGTTCAAAACATAGACAGAAAGAAGAGTCAGTTTTCTTGTACTTAAGTCGGCATTGTGCCTTTTGCATTTAATTCCGATGCAATTTCTGTGTTTCATCGTCAATAAGAAGGTCAGAGGGATACAGTAAACCTGAAGTGAAGCATCGGAATCAATAACTAGTGTCACAGGAATGGTTCAAACATAGACAGTAACAAGAGTCAGTTTTCTTGTACTTCAGTCGGCATTGTGCATTTTGTATTTAATTCCGATACAATTCAGTGTTTCATCGTCAATAAGAAGGTCAGAGGGATACAGTACAGCAGAAGTGCAGCATCGGAATCTATAACTAGTGTCACAGGAATGGTTCAAATCTTAGATAGTAAGAAGAGTCAGATTTCTTGTACTTAAGTCGGCATTGTGCATATTGTATTTAATTCCGATGCAATTTCTGTCTTTCGTCGTCAATAAGAAGGTCAGAGGGATACAGTAACCCTGAAGTGAAGCATCGGAATCTATAACTAGTGTCACAGGGATGGTTCAAAACATAGACAGTAAGAAGAGTCAGCTTTCTTGTACTTAAGTCGGCATTGTTCATTTTATATTTAATTCCGTTGCAATTTCTGTGTTTCATCGCCAATAAGAAGGTCACAGGGATACAGTAAACCTGAGGTGAAGCATCGGAATCTTTAACTAGTGTCACAGGAATGGTTCAAAACATAGACAGTAAGAAGAGTCAGTTTTCTTGTACTTAAGTCGACATTGTGCCTTTTCTATTTAATTCCGATGCAATTTCCGTGTTTCATCGTCAATATCAAGGTCAGAGGGATACTGTAAACCTGAAGTGAAGCATCGGAATCTATAACTAGTGTCACAGGAATGATTCAAAACATAGACAGTAAGAAGAGTCAGATTTCTTGTACTTAAGTCGGCATTGTGCCTTTTGTATTTAATTCCGATGAAATTTCTGTGTTTCACCTTCAATAAGAAGGTCAGAGGGATACAGTAAATCTGAAGTGAAGCATCGGAATCTATAACTAGTGTCACAGGAATGGTTCAAAGCATTGACAGTAAGAAGAGTCAGTTTTCTTGTACTTAAGTCGGCATTGTGACTTTTCTATTTAATTCCGATGCAATTTCTGTGTTTCTTCGTCAATAAGAAGGTCAGAGGGATACTTAAAAATGAAGTGAAGCATCGGTATCTATATCTAGTGTCACAGGAGAATTTCAAAACATAGGCAATAAGAAGAGTCAGTTTTCTTGTACATAAGTCGGCATTGTGCCTTTTGTATTTAACTCCGATGCAATTTCTGTGTTTCTTCGTCAATAAGAGGGTCAGAGGGATACAGTTAACATGAAGTGAAGCATCGGAATCTATAACTAGTGTCACAGGAATGGTTCAAAACATGGACAGTATGAAGAGTCAGTTTTCTTGTACTTATGTCGGCATAGTGCCTTTTGTAATTAATTCCGATGCATTTTCTGTGTTTCATCGTCAATAAGAAGGTCAGAGGGATACAGCAAACCTGAAGTGAAACATCGTTATCCATAACTAGTGTCACAGGAATGGTTCAATCATAGACTGTAAGAAGAGTCAGTTTTCTTGTACTTAAGTTGGCATTGTGCCTTTTGTATTTAATTCCGATGCTATTTCTGAGTTTCATCGTCAATAAGAAGGTCAGAGGGATGCAGTAAACGTGAAGTGAAGCATCGGAATCTATAACTAGTGTCACATGAATGGCTCAAACATAGACAGTAAGAAGAGTCAGTTGTCTTGTACTTAAGTCGGCATTGTGCCTTTTGTATTTAATTCCGATGCAATTTCTGTGTTTCATCGTCAATAAGAAGGTCAGAGGTATACAGTAAACCTGAAGTGAAGCATCGGAATCTATAACTAGTGTCACAGGAATGCTTCAAAACATAGACAGTAAGAAGAGTCAGTTTTCATGTACTTAAGTCTGCTTTGTGCCTTTTGTATTTCATTCCGATGTAATTTCCGTGTTTCACCTTCAATAAGAAGGTCAGAGGGATACAGTGAACCTGAAGTGAAGCATCGGAATCTATAACTAGTGTCACAGAAATGGTTCAAAACACAGACAGTAAGAAGAGTCAATTTTCTTGTACTTAAGTCGGCATCGTTCCTTTTCTATTTAATTCCGATGCAATTTCTATGTTTCATCGTCAATAAGGAGGTCAGAGGGATACAGTATACCTGAAGTGAAGCATCGGAATCTATAACTAGTGTCACAGGAATGGATCAAAACATTGACAGTAAGAAGAGTCAGTTTTCTTGTACTTAAGTCTGCTTTGTGCCTTTTGTATTTAATTCCAAAGCAATTTCTGTGTTTCATCGTCAATAAGAACGTCAGAGGTATACAGTGAACCTGAAGTCAAGCATCGGAATCTATAACTAGTGTCACAGGAATGGTTCAAATTATAGACAGTAAGAAGAGTCAGTTTTCTTGTACTTAAGTCGGCATTGTGCCTTTTGTATTTAATTACAATGCAATTTCTGTGTTTCATCGTCAATGGGAAGGTCAGGGGGACACAGTAAACGTGAAGTGAAGCATCGGAATCTATAACTAGTGTCAAAGGAATGGTTCAAGACGTAGACAGTAAGCAGAGTCAGTTTTCTTGTACTTAAGTCGGCATTGTGCCTTTTGTATTTAATTCCGATGCAATTTCTGTGTTTCATTGTCAATAAGAAGGTCAGAGGGATACAGTAACCCTAAAGTGAAGCATCGGGATCTATAACTACTGTCACAGGAATGGTTCAAGACGTAGACAGTAAGAAGAGTCAGTTTTCTTGTACTTAAGTCGGCATTGTGCCTTTTGTATTTAATTCCGATGCAATTTCTGTGTTTCATCGTCAATAAGAAGGTCAGAGGGATACAGTAAACCTGAAGTGAAGCATCGGAAACTATAACTTGTGTCACACGAATGGTTCAAAACATAGACAGTAAGAAGAGTCAGTTTTCTTGTACTTAAGTCGGCATTGTGCTTTTTGTATTTAATTCCGATGCAATTTCTGTGTTCATCGTCAATAAGAAGGTCAGAGGGATACAGTAAACCTGAAGTGAAGCATCGGAATCTATAACTAGTGTCACACGAGTGGTTCAAAACATAGACCGTAAGAGGAGTCAGTCTTCTTGTACTTAAGTCTGCATTGTGCATTTTGTATTTAATTCCGATGCATTTTCTGTGTTTCATCGTCGATAAGAAGGTCAGAGGGATACAGTAAACCTGAAGTGAATCATCGGAATCTATAACTAGTGTCACACGAATGGTTCAAACCATTGACTGTAAGAGGAGTCAGTTTTCTTGTACTTAAGTCGGCATTGTGCCTTTGGAATATAACTCCGATGCAATTCCTGAGTTTCATCGTCAAGAAGAAGGTCAGAGGGATACAGTAAACCTGAAGTGCAGCTGCAGAATCTATAACTAGTGTCACAGAAATGGTTCAAAACATAGACAGGAAGAAGAGTCAGTTTTCTTGTACTTAAGTCTGCATTGTGCTTTTTGTATTTAATTTCGATGCATTGTCTGTGTTTCATCGTCAATAAGAAGGTCAGAGGGATACAGTAAACATGAAGTGAAGCATCTGAATCTATAACTAGTTTCAAAGGAATGGTTCAAAACATAGACAGTAAGAAGAGTCAGTGTTCTTGTACTTAAGTCTGCATTGTGCTTTTTGTATTTAATTCCGATGCATTGTCTGTGTTTCATCGTCAATAAGAAGGTCAGAGGGATACAGTAAACCTGAAGTGAAGCATCGTAATCTATAACTAGTGTCACAGGAATGGTTCAAAACATAGACTGTAAGTGGAGTCAGTTTTCCTTTACTTAAGTTGCATTGTGCTTTTTGTATTTAATTCCGATGCGTTTTCTGTGTTTCATCGTCAATAAGAAGGTCAGAGGGATACAGTAAACCTGAAGTGAAGCATCGGAATCTAAATCTAGTGTCACAGGAACGGTTCAAAGCATAGACATTAAGAAGAGTCAGTTTTCTTGTACTTAAGTCGGCATTGTGCCTTTTGTATTTAATTCCGAAGCAATATCTGTGTATCATCGTCAACAAGAAGGTCAGAGGGATACAGTAAACCTGTAGTAAAGCATCGGAATCAATAACTAGTGTCACATGAATGGTTCAAAGCATAGACATTAAGAAGAGTCAGTTCTCTTGTACTTAAGTCGGCATTGTGCCTTTTGTATTAAATTCGGATGCAATTTCTGTGTTTCATCGTCAATAAGAAGGTCAGAGGGATACAGTAAACATGAAGTGAAGCATCGGAATCCATAACTAGTGTCACAGGAATGGTTGAGAGCATAGACAGTAAGAAGAGTCAGTTTTCTTGTACTTAAGTCGGCATTGTACCTTTTGAATTTAACTCCCATGCAATTTCTGTGTTTCATCGTCAATAAGAAGGTCAGAGCATTACAGTAAACCTGAAGTGAAGCATCGGAATCTATAACTAGTGTCACAGGAATGGTTCAAAACATAGACAGTAAGAAGAGTCAGTTTTCTTGTACTTAAGTCGGCATTGTGCCTTTTGTATTTAATTCCGATGCATTTTTTGTGTTTCATCGTCAATGAAATGGTCAGAGGGATACAGTAAACCTGAAGTGAAGCATCGGAATCTATAACTAGTGTCACAGGAATGGTTCAAAACATAGACTGTAAGTGGAGCCAGATTTCTTTAACTTAAGTCTTCATTGTGCATTTTTTATTAAATTCCGTTGCATTTTCTGTGTTTCATCGTCAATAAGAAGGTCAGAGGGATACAGTAAACCTGAAGTGAAGCATCGAAATCTAAATCTAGTGTCACAGGAACGGTTCAAAGCATAGACAGTAAGAAGAGTCAGTTTTCTTGTACTTAAGTCGGCATTGTGCCTTTTGTATTTAATTCCGAAGCAATATCTGTGTATCATCGTCAACAAGAAGGTCAGAGGGATACAGTAAATCAGTAGTAAAGCATCGGAATCTATAACTAGTGTCACATGAATGTTTCAAAACATAGACTGTAAGAAGAGTCAGTCTTCTTGTACTTAAGTCGGCATTGTGCCTTTTGTATTAAATTCCGATTCAATTTCTGTGTTTCATCGTCAATAAGAAGATCAGAGGGATACAGTAAACATGAAGTGAAGCATCGGAATCTATAACTAGTGTCACAGGAATGGTTCAAACATAGACAGTAAGAAGAGTCAGTTTTCTTGTCCTTTAGTCGGCATTGTGCCTTTTGTATTTAATTCCGATGCAATTTCTGTGTTTCATCGTCAATAAGGTGGTCAGAGGGATACAGCAAACCTGAAGTGAAGCATCGGAATCTATAACTAGTGTCACAGAAATGGTTCAAATCACAGCCAGTAAGAAGAGTCAGTTTTCTTGTACTGAAGTCGGCATTGTGCCTTTTGTATTTAATTCCGATGCAATTTCAGTGTTTCATCGTCAATACGAAGGTCAGAGGGATCTAGTGAACATGAAGTGAAGCATCGGAATCTATAACTAGTGTCACAGGAATGGTTCAAAACATAGACAGTAAGAAGAGTCAGTTTTCTTGTACTTAAGTCGGCATTGTGCCTTTTGAATTTAATTCCGATGCAATTTCTGTGTTCATCGTCAATAAGAAGGTCAGAGGGATACAGTAAACCTGAAGTGAAGCATCGGAATCTATAACTAGTGTCACACGAATGGTTCAAATCATAGACCGTAAGAGGAGTCAGTCTTCTTGTGCTTAAGTCTGCATTGTGCTTTTTGTATTTATATCCGATGCATTTTCTGTGTTTCATCGTCGATAAGAAGGTCAGAGGGATACAGTAAACCTGAAGTGAAGCATCGGAATCTATAACTAGTGTCACACGAATGGTTCAAACCAGTGACTGTAAGAGGAGTCAGTTTTCTTGTACTTAAGTCGGCATTGTGCCTTTTTAATATAACTCCGATGCAATTCCTGAGTTTCATCGTCAAGAAGAAGGTCAGAGGGATACAGTAAACCTGAAGTGAAGCTGCAGAATCTATAACTAGTGTCACAGAAATGGTTCAAACCATAGACAGTAGGCAGAGTCAGTTTTCTTGTACTTAAGTCTGCATTGTGCCTTTTGTATTTAATTCCGATGCATTGTCTGTGTTTCATCGTCAATAAGAAGGTAAGAGGGATACAGTAAACATGAAGTGAAGCATCGGAATCTATAACTAGTGTCAAAGGAATGGTTCAAAACATAGACAGTAAGAAGAGTCAGTTTTCTTGTACTTAAGTTTGCATTGTGCTTTTTGTATTTAATTCCGATGCATTTTCTGTGTTTCATCGTCAATAAGAAGGTCAGAGGGATACAGTAAACCTGAAGTGAAGCATCGGAATCTATAACTAGTGTCACAGGAATGGTTCAAAACATAGACTGTAAGTGGAGTCAGTTTTCTTTTACTTAAGTCTGCATTGTGCTTTTTGTATTTAATTCCGATGCATTTTCTGTGTTTCATCGTCAATAAGAAGGTCAGAGGGATACAGTAAACCAGAAGTGAAGCATCGGAATCTAAATCTAGTGTCACAGGAACGGTTCAAAGCATAGACATTAAGAAACGTCAGTTTTCTTGTACTTAAGTCGGCATTGTGCCTTTTGTATTTAATTCCGAAGCAATATCTGTGTATCATCGTCTACAAGAAGGTCAGAGGGATACAGTAAACCTGTAGTAAAGCATCGGAATCGATAACTAGTGTCACATGAATGGTTCAAAACATAGACAGTAAGAAGAGTCAGTTTTCTTGTACTTAAGTCGGCATTGTGCCTTTTGTATTAAATTCATATGCAATTTCTGTGTTTCATCGTCAATAAGAAGGTCAGAGGGATACAGTAAACATGAAGTGAAGCATCGGAATCCATAACTAGTGTCACAGGAATGGTTGAGAGCATAGACAGTAAGAAGAGTCAGTTTTCTTGTACTTAAGTCGGCATTGTACCTTATGGATTTAACTCCGATCTAATTTCTTTGTTTCATCGTCAATACGAAGGTCAGAGGATTACAGTAAACCTGAAGTGAAGCACCGGAATCTATAACTAGTGTCACAGGAATGGTTCAAAACATAGACAGTAAGAAGAGTCAGTTTTCTTGTACTTAAGTCGGCATTGTGCCTTTCGTATTTAATTCCGATGCAATTTCGGTGTTCATCGTCAATAAGAAGATCAGAGGGATACAGTAAACCTGAAGTGAAGCATCGGAATCTATAACTAGTGTCACAGGAATGGTTCAAAACATAGACTGAAAGTGGAGTCAGTTTTCTTTTACTTAAGTCTGCATTGTGCTTTTTGTATTTAATTCCGATGCATTTTCTGTGTTTCATCGTCAATAAGAAGGTCAGAGGGATACAGTAAACCTGAAGTGAAGCATCGGAATCTAAATCTAGTGTCACAGGAACGGTTCAAAGCATAGACATTAAGAAGAGTCAGTTTTCTTGTACTTAAGTCGGCATTGTGCGTTTTGTATTTAATTCAGAAGCAATATCTGTGTATCATAGTCAACAAGAAGGTCAGAGGGATACAGTAAACCTGTAGTAAAGCATCGGAATCTATAACTAGTATCACATGAATGGTTCAAAGCATAGACAGTAAGAAGAGTCAGTTTTCTTGTACTTATGTCGGCATTGTGCCTTTTGTATTAAATTCGGATGCAATTTCTGTGTTTCATCGTCAATAAGAAGGTCAGAGGGATACAGTAAACATGAAGTGAAGCATCGGAATCCATAACTAGTGTCACAGGAATGGTTGAGAGCATAGACAGTAACAAGAGTCAGTTTTCTTGTACTTAAGTCGGCATTGTACCTTTTGAATTTAACTCCGATGCAATTTCTGTGTTTCATCGTCAACAAGAAGGCCAGAGGATTACAGTAAACCTCAAATGAAGCATCGGAATCTATAACTAGTGTCACAGGAATGGTTCAAAGCATAGACAGTAAGAAGAGTCAGTTTTCGTGTACTTAAGTCGGCATTGTGCCTTTTGTATTTAATTCCGATGCAATTTCGGTGTTCATCGTCAATAAGAAGGTCAGAGGGATACAGTAAACCTGAAGTGAAGCATCGGAATCTATAACTAGTGTCACACGAATGGTTCAAAACATAGACCGTAAGAGGAGTCAGTCCTCTAGTACTTAAGTCTGCATTGTGCTTTTTGTATTCAATTCCGATGCATTTTCTGTGTTTCATCGTTGATAAGAAGGTCAGAGGGATACAGTAAACCTGAAGTGAAGCAACCGAATCTATAACTAGTGTCACACGAATGGTTCAAACCATTGACTGTAAGAGGAGTCAGTTTTCTTTTACTTAAGTCGGCATTGTGGCTTTTTAATATAACTCCGATGCAATTTCTGAGTTTCATCGTCAAGAAGAAGGTCAGAGGGATACAGTAAACCTGAAGTGAAGCAGCAGAATCTATAACTAGTGTCACAGGAATGGTTCAAAACATAGACAGTAAGAAGAGTCACTATTCTTGTACTTAAGTCTGCATTGTGCTTTTTGTATTTAATTCCGATGCATTGTCTGTGTTTCATCGTCAATAAGAAGGTCAGAGGGATGCAGTAAACATGAAGTGAAGCATCGGAATCTATAACTAGTGTCAAACGAATGGTTCAAAATATAGACAGCAAGAAGAGTCAGTTTTCTTGTACTTAAGTCGGCGTTGTGCCTTTTTTATTTAATTCCGATGCAATTTCTATGTTTAAACGTCAAGAAGAAGGTCAGAGGGATACAGTAAAACTGAAGTGAAGCATCGGAATCTATAACTAGTGTCACAGGAATGGTTCAAACATAGACAGTAAGAAGAGTCAGTTTTCTTGTACTTAAGTCGGCATTGTGCCTATTGTATTTAATTCCGATGCAATTTCTGTGTTTCATCGTCAACAAGGTGGTCAGAGGGATACAGCAAACCTGAAGTGAAGCATCGGAATCTATAACTAGTGTCACAGGAATGGTTCAAAGCATAGACTGTAAGACGAGTCAGTTTTCTTGTACTTAAGTCGGCATTGTGCCTTTTGTATTTAATTCCAAAGCAATTTATGTGTATCATCGTCAACAAGAAGGTCACAGAGATACAGTAAACCTGTAGCAAAGCATCGGAATCTATAATTAGTGTCACATGAATGGTTCAAAACATAGACAGTAAGAAGAGTCAGTTTTCTTGTACTTAAGTCGGCATTGTGCCTTTTGTATTAAATTCCGATGCAATTTCTGTGTTTCATCGTCAATAAGAAGAACAGAGCGATACAGTATACCTGAAGTGAAGCATCGGAATCTGTAACTAGTGTCACAGGAATGGTTCAAAGCATAGATAGTAAGAAGAGTCAGTTTTCTTGTACTTAAGTCGGCATTGTGCCTTTTGTATTTAATTCCGATGCAATATCTGTGTTTCATCGTCAATAAGAAGGTCAGAGGGATACAGTAAACATGAAGTGAAGCATAGGAATCCATAACTAGTGTCACAGGAATGGTTGAGAGCATAGACAGTAAGAAGAGTCAGTTTTCTTGTACTTATGTCGGTTGTACCTATTGAATTTAACTCCGATGCAATTACTGTATTTCATCGTCAATAAGAAGGCCAGAGGATTACAGTAAACCTGAAATGAAGCATCGGAATCTATAACTAATGTCACAGGAATGGTTCAAAACATAGACAGTAAGAAGAGTCAGTTTTCTTGTACTTAAGTCGGCATTGTGCCTTTTGTATTTAATTCCGATGCAATTTCGGTGTTCATCGTAAATAAGAAGGTCAGAGGGATACAGTAAACCTGAAGTGAAGCATCGGAATCTATAACTAGTATCACACGAATGGTTCAAAACATAGACCGTAAGAGGAGTCAGTCCTCTTGTACTTAAGTCTGCATTGTGCTTTTTGTATTTAATTCCGATGCATTTTCTGTGTTTCATCGTTGATAAGAAGGTCAGAGGGATACAGCAAACCTGAAGTGAAGCAACCGAATCTATAACTAGTGTCACACGAATGGTTCAAACCATTGACTGTAAGAGGTGTCAGTTTTCTTTTACTTAAGTCGGCATTGTGGCTTTTTAATATAACTCCGATGCAATTTCTGAGTTTCATGGTCAAGAAGAAAGTCAGAGGGATACAGTAAACCTGAAGTGAAGCAGCAGAATCTATAACTAGTGTCACAGGAATGGTTCAAAACATAGACAGTAAGTAGAGTCAGTTTTCTTGTACTTAAGTCGGCATTGTGCCTTTTGTATTTAATTCCGATGCATTGTCTGTCTTTCATCGTCAATAAGAAGGTCACAGGGGTACAGTAAACCTGAAGTGAAGCATCGGAATCTATAACTAGTGTCACAGGAATGGTTCAAAACATGGACAGTAAGAAGAGTCAGTTTTCTTGTACTTAAGTCGGCATTGTGCCTTTTGTATTTAATTCCGATGCAATTTCTGTGTTCATCGTCAATAAGAAGGTCAGAGGGATACAGTAAACCTGAAGTGAAGCATCGGAATCTATAACTAGTGTCACACGAATGGTTCAAAACATAGACCGTAAGAGGAGTCAGTCTTCTTGTACTTAAGTCTGCATTGTGCTTTTTGTATTTAATTCCGATGCATTTTCTGTGCTTCATCGTCGATAAGAAGGTCAGAGTGATACAGTAAACCTGAAGTGAAGCATCGGAATCTATAACTAGTGTCACACGAATGGTTCAAACTATTGACTGTAAGAGGAGTCAGTTTTCTTGTACTTAAGTCGGCATTGTGCCTTTTGAATGTAACCCCGATGCAATTTCTGAGTTTCATCGTCAAGAAGAAGGTCAGAGGGATACAGTAAACCTGAAGTGAAGCAGCAGAATCTATAACTAGTGTCGCAGGAATGGTTCAAAACATAGACAGTAAGAAGAGTCAGTTTTCTTGTACTTAGGTCTGCATTGTGCTTTTTGTATTTAATACCGATGCATTGTCTGTGTTTCATCGTCAATAAGAAGGTAAGAGGGATACAGTAAACATGAAGTGAAGCATCGGAATCTATAACTAGTGTCAAAGGAATGGTTCAAAACATAGACAGTTAGAAGAGTCAGTTTTCTTGTACTTAAGTCGGCGTTGTGCCTTTTGTATTTAATTCCGATGCAATTTCTATGTTTCATCGTCAATAAGAAGGTCAGAGGGATACAGTAAACCTGAAGTGAAGCATCGGAATCTATAACTAGTGTCACAGGAATGGTTCAAAGATAGACAGTAAGAAGAGTCAGTTTTCTTGTACTTAAATCGGCATTGTGCCTTTTGTATTTAATTCCAATGCAATTTCTGTGTTTCATCGTCAATAAGATGGTCAGAGGGATACAGTAAACCTGAAGTGAAGCATCGGAATCTATAACTGGTGTCACACGAATGGTTCAAACCATTGACTGTAAGAGGAGTCAGTTTTCTTTTACTTAAGTCGGCATTGTGGCTTTTTAATATAACTCCGATGCAATTTCTGAGTTTCATCGTCAAGAAGAAGGTGAGAGGGATACAGTAAACCTGAAGTGAAGCAGCAGAATCTATAACTAGTGTCACAGGAATGGTTCAAAACATAGACAGTAAGAAGAGTCACTTTTCTTGTACTTAAGTCTGCATTGTACCTTTTCAATTTAACTCGGATGCAATTTCTGTGTTTCATCGTCAATAAGAAAGTCAGAGGAATACAGTAAACCTGAAGTGAAGCATCTTAATCTATAACTAGTGTCACAGGAATGGTTCAAATCATAGACAGTAAGAAGAATCAGTTTTCTTGTACTTAAGTCGGCATTGTGCCTTTTGTATTTAATTCCGATGCAATTTCTGTGTTCATCGTCAATAAGAAGGTCAGAGGGATACAGTAAACCAGATGTGAAGCAACGGAATCTATAACTAGTGTCACACTAATGGATCAAAGCATAGACCATAAGAGTAGTCTGTCTTCTAGTACTTAACTCTGCATTGTGTTTTTGTATTTAATTCCGATGCATTTTCTGTGTTTCATCGTCGATAAGATGGTCAGAGGGATACAGTAAACCTGAAGTGAAGCATCGGAATCTATAACTAGTGTCACACGAATGGTTCAAACCATTGACTGTAAGAGGAGTCAGTTTTCTTGTACTTAAGTCGGCATTGTGGCTTTTTAATATAACTCCGATACAATTTCTGAGTTTCATCGTCAAGAAGAAGGTGAGAGGGATACAGTAAACAAGAAGTGAAGCAGCAGAATCTATAACTAGTGTCACAGGAATGGTTCAAAACATAGACAGTAAGAAGAGTCACTTTTCTTGTACTTAAGTCTGCATTGTGCTTTTTGTATTTAATTCCGATGCATTGTCTGTGTTTTATCGTCAATAAGAAGGTCAGAGGGATGCAGTAAACATGAAGTGAAGCATCGGAATCTATAACTAGTGTCAATGGAATGGTTCAAAATATAAACAGTAAGAAGAGTCAGTTTTCTTGTACTTAAGTCGGCGTTGTGCCTTTTTTATTTAATTCCGATGCAATTTCTATGTTTCAACGTCAAGAAGAAGGTCAGAGGGATACAGTAAACCTGACGTGAAGCATCGGAATCTATAACTAGTGTCACAGGAATGGTTCAAACATAGACAGTAAGAAGAGTCAGTTTTCTTGTACTTAACGGCATTGTGCCTTTTGTATTTAATTCCGATGCAATTTCAGTGTTTCATCGTCAATAAGGTGGTCAGAGGGATACAGCAAACCTGATGTGAAGCATCGGAATCTATAACTAGTGTAACAGGAATGGTTCAAAGCATAGACAGTAAGACGAGTCAGTTTTCTTGTACTTAAGTCGGCATTGTGCCTTTTGTATTTAATTCCGAAGCAATTTATGTGTATCATCGTCAACAAGAAGGTCAGAGGGATACAGTAAACCTGAAGTGAAGCCTCGGAATCTGTAACTAGTGTCACAGGAATGGTTCAAAGCATAGACAGTAAGAAGAGTCAGTTTTCTTGTACTTAAGTCGGCATTGTGCCTTTTGTATTTAATTCCGATGCAATATCTGTGTTTCATCATCAATAAGAAGGTCAGAGGGATACAGTAAACCTGAAGTGACGCATCGGAATCTATGACTAGTGTCACAGGAATGGTTCAAAACATAGACTGTAAGAAGAGTTTGTTTTCTTGTACTTAAGTCGGCATTGTACCTTTTGTATTTAATTCCGATACATTGTCTGTGTTTCATCGTCAATAAGAAGGTCAGAGGGATGCAGTAAACATGAAGTGAAGCATCGGAATCTATAACTAGTGTCAAAGGAATGGTTCAAAATATAGACAGTAAGAAGAGTCAGTTTTCTTGTACTTAAGTCGGCGTTGTGCTTTTTTTATTTAGTTCCGATGCAATTTCTATGTTTCAACGTCAAGAAGAAGGTCATAGGGATACAGTAAGCCTGAAGAGAAGCATCGGAATCTATAACTAGTGTCACACGAATGGTTCAAAACATACTCTGTAAGAAGAGTCAGTTTTCTTGTACTTAAGTCGGCATTGTACCTTTTGAATTTAACCCCGATGAAATTTCTGTGTTCATCGTCAATAAGAAGGTCAGAGGGATACAGTAAACCTGAAGTGAAGCATCGGAATCTATAACTAGTGTCACACGAATGGTTCAAAACATAGACCGTAAGAGGAGTCAGTCTTCTTGTACTTAAGTCTGCATTGTGCTTTTTGTATTTAATTCCGATGCATTTTCTGTGTTTCATCGTCGATAAGAAGGTCAGAGTGATACAGTAAACCTGAAGTGAAGCATCGGAATCTATAACTAGTGTCACACGAATGGTTCAAACCATTGACTGTAAGAGGAGTCAGTTTTCTTGTACTTAAGTCGGCATTGTGCCTTTTGAATATAACTCCGATGCAATTTCTGAGTTTCATCGTGAAGAAGAACGTCAGAGGGATACAGTAAACCTGAAGTGAAGCAGCAGAATCTATAACTAGTGTCACAGGAATGGTTCAAAACATAGACAGTAAGAAGAGCCAGTTTTCTTGTACTTAAGTCTGCATTGTGCTTTTTGTATTTAATTCCGATGCATTGTCTGCGTTTCATCGTCAATACGAAGGTCAGAGGGATACAGTAAACATGAAGTGAAGCATCGGAATCTATAACTAGTGTCAAAGGAATGGTTCAAAACATAGACAGTAAGTAGAGTCAGTTTTCTTGTACTTAAGTCTGCATTGTGCTTTATGTATTTAATTCCGATGCATTGTCTGTCTTTCATCGTCAATAAGAAGGTCAGAGGGATACAGTAAACATGAAGTGAAGCATCGGAATCTGTAACTAGTGTCACAGGAATGATTCAAAGCATAGACAGTAAGAAGAGTCAGTTTTCTTGTACTTAAGTCGGCATTGTGCCTTTTGTATTTAATTCCGATGCAATAACTGTGTTTCATCATCAATAAGAAGGTCAGAGGGATACAGTAAACCTGAAGTGAAGCATCGGAATCTATGACTAGTGTCACAGGAATGGTTCAAAACATAGACTGTTAGAAGAGTTTGTTTTCTTGTACTTAAGTCGGCATTGTGCCTTTTGTATTTAATTCCGATGCAATTTCTGTGTTTCATCGTCAATAAGACGGTTAGTGGGATACAGTAAACCTGAAGTGAAACATCGGAATCTATAACTAGCGTCACAGGAATGGTTCAAAGCACAGACAGTAAGAAGAGTCAGTTACCTTGTACTTAAGTCGGCATTGTGCCTTTTTTATTTAATTCCGAAGCAATTTCTGTGTTTCATCGTCAATAAGAAGGTCAGAGGAATACAGTAAACCTGAAGAGAAGCATCGGAATCTATAACTAGTGTCACACGAATGGTTCAAAACATACTCTGTAAGAAGAGTCAGTTTTCTTGTACTTAAGTAGGCATTGTACCTTTTGAATTTAACTCCGATGCAATTTCTGTGTTTCATTGTCAATACGAAGGTCACAGGGGTACAGTAAACCTGAAGTGAAGCATCGGAATCTATAACTAGTGTCACAGGAATGGTTCAAAACATGGACAGTAAGAAGAGTCAGTTTTCTTGTACTTAAGTCGGCATTGTGCCTTTTGTATTTAATTCAGATGCAATTTCTGTGTTCATCGTCAATAAGAAGGTCAGAGGGATACAGTAAACCTGAAGTGAAGCATCGGAATCTATAACTAGTGTCACACGAATGGTTCAAAACATAGACCGTAAGAGGAGTCAGTCTTCTTGTACTTAAGTCTGCATTGTGCTTTTTGTATTTATTTCCGATGCATTTTCTGTGCTTCATCGTCGATAAGAAGGTCAGAGTGATACAGTAAACCTGAAGTGAAGCATCGGAATCTATAACTAGTGTCACACGAATGGTTCAAACTATTAACTGTAAGAGGAGTCAGTTTTCTTGTACTTAAGTCGGCATTGTGCCTTTTGAATGTAACCCCGATGCAATTTCTGAGTTTCATCGTCAAGAAGAAGGTCAGAGGGATACAGTAAACCTGAAGTGAAGCAGCAGAATCTATAACTAGTGTCGCAGGAATGGTTCAAAACATAGACAGTAAGAAGAGGCAGTTTTCTTGTACTTAGGTCTGCATTGTGCTTTTTGTATTTAATACCGATGCATTGTCTGTGTTTCATCGTCAATAAGAAGGTCAGAGGGATACAGTAAACATGAAGTGAAGCATCGGAATCTATAACTAGTGTCAAAGGAATGGTTCAAAGCATAGACAGTTAGAAGAGTCAGTTTTCTTGTACTTAAGTCGGCGTTGTGCCTTTTGTATTTAATTCCAATGCAATTTCTGTGTTTCATCGTCAATAAGATGGTCAGAGGGATACAGTAAACCTGAAGTGAAGCATCGGAATCTATAACTGGTGTCACACGAATGGTTCAAACCATTGACTGTAAGAGGAGTCAGTTTTCTTTTACTTAAGTCGGCATTGTGGCTTTTTAATATAACTCCGATGCAATTTCTGAGTTTCATCGTCAAGAAGAAGGTGGGAGGGATACAGTAAACCTGAAGTGAAGCAGCAGAATCTATAACTAGTGTCACAGGAATGGTTCAAAGCATAGACAGTAAGAAGAGTCACTTTTCTTGTACTTAAGTCTGCATTGTACCTTTTCAATTTAACTCGGATGCAATTTCTGTGTTTCTTCGTCAATAAGAAGGTCAGAGGAATACAGTAAACCTGAAGTGAAGCATCTTAATCTATAACTAGTGTCACAGGAATGGTTCAAATCATAGACAGTAAGAAGAATCAGTTTTCTTGTACTTAAGTCGGCATTGTGCCTTTTGTATTTAATTCCGATGCAATTTCTGTGTTCATCGTCAATAAGAAGGTCAGAGGGATACAGTAAACCAGATGTGAAGCAACGGAATCTATAACTAGTGTCACACTAATGGTTCAAAACATAGACCATAAGAGTAGTCAGTCTTCTAGTACTTAACTCTGCATTGTGTTTTTGTATTTAATTCCGATGCATTTTCTGTGTTTCATCGTCGATAAGATGGTCAGAGGGATACAGTAAACCTGAAGTGAAGCATCGGAATCTATAACTAGTGTCACACGAATGGTTCAAACCATTGACTGTAAGAGGAGTCAGTTTTCTTGTACTTAAGTCGGCATTGTGGCTTTTTAATATAACTCCGATACAATTTCTGAGTTTCATCGTCAAGAAGAAGGTGAGAGGGATACAGTAAACAAGAAGTGAAAGAGCAGAATCTATAACTAGTGTCACAGGAATGGTTCAAAACATAGACAGTAAGAAGAGTCACTTTTCTTGTACTTAAGTCTGCATTGTGCTTTTTGTATTTAATTCCGATGCATTGTCTGTGTTTTATCGTCAATAAGAAGGTCAGAGGGATGCAGTAAACATGAAGTGAAGCATCGGAATCTATAACTAGTGTCAAAGGAATGGTTCAAAATATAAACAGTAAGAAGAGTCAGTTTTCTTGTACTTAAGTCGGCGTTGTGCCTTTTTTATTTAATTCCGATGCAATTTCTATGTTTCAACGTCAAGAAGAAGGTCAGAGGGATACAGTAAACCTGAAGTGAAGCATCGGAATCTATAACTAGTGTCACAGGAATGGTTCAAACATAGACAGTAAGAAGAGTCAGTTTTCTTGTACTTAACGGCATTGTGCCTTTTGTATTTAATTCCGATGCAATTTCAGTGTTTCATCGTCAATAAGGTGGTCAGAGGGATACAGCAAACCTGAAGTGAAGCATCGGAATCTATAACTAGTGTAACAGGAATGGTTCAAAGCATAGACAGTAAGACGAGTCAGTTTTCTTGTACTTAAGTCGGCATTGTGCCTTTTGTATTTAATTCCGAAGCAATTTATGTGTATCATCGTCAACAAGAAGGTCAGAGGGATACAGTAAACCTGTAGCAAAGCATCGGAATCTATAACTAGTGTCACATGAATGGTTCAAAACATAGACAGTAAGAAGAGTCAGTTTTCTTGTACTTAAGTCGGCATTGTGCCTTTTGTATTTAATTCCGATACATTGTCTGTGTTTCATCGTCAATAAGAAGGTCAGAGGGATGCAGTAAACATGAAGTGAAGCATCGGAATCTATAACTAGTGTCAAAGGAATGGTTCAAAATATAGACAGTAAGAAGAGTCAGTTTTCTTGTACTTAAGTCGGCGTTGTGGTTTTTTTATTTAGTTCCGATGCAATTTCTATGTTTCAACGTCAAGAAGAAGGTCATAGGGATACAGTAAGCCTGAAGAGAAGCATCGGAATCTATAACTAGTGTCACACGAATGGTTCAAACATACTCTGTAAGAAGAGTCAGTTTTCTTGTACTTAAGTCGGCATTGTACCTTTTGAATTTAACCCCGATGCAATTTCTGTGTTCATCGTCAATAAGAAGGTCAGAGGGATACAGTAAACCTGAAGTGAAGCATCGGAATCTATAACTAGTGTCACACGAATGGTTCAAAACATAGACCGTAAGAGGAGTCAGTCTTCTTGTACTTAAGTCTGCATTGTGCTTTTTGTATTTAATTCCGATGCATTTTCTGTGTTTCATCGTCGATAAGAAGGTCAGAGTGATACAGTAAACCTGAAGTGAAGCATCGGAATCTATAACTAGTGTCACACGAATGGTTCAAACCATTGACGGTAAGAGGAGTCAGTTTTCTTGTACTTAAGTCGGCATTGTGCCTTTTGAATATAACTCCGATGCAATTTCTGAGTTTCATCGTGAAGAAGAACGTCAGAGGGATACAGTAAACCTGAAGTGAAGCAGCAGAATCTATAACTAGTGTCACAGGAATGGTTCAAAGCATAGACAGTAAGAAGAGTCAGTTTTCTTGTACTTCAGTCGGCATTGTGCCTTTTGTATTTAATTCCGATGCAATATCTGTGTTTCATCATCAATAAGAAGGTCAGAGGGATACAGTAAACCTGAAGTGACGCATCGGAATCTATGACTAGTGTCACAGGAATGGTTCAAAACATAGACTGTAAGAAGAGTTTGTTTTCTTGTACTTAAGTCGGCATTGTACCTTTTGTATTTAATTCCGATACATTGTCTGTGTTTCATCGTCAATAAGAAGGTCAGAGGGATGCAGTAAACATGAAGTGAAGCATCGGAATCTATAACTAGTGTCAAAGGAATGGTTCAAAATATAGACAGTAAGAAGAGTCAGTTTTCTTGTACTTAAGTCGGCGTTGTGCTTTTTTTATTTAGTTCCGATGCAATTTCTATGTTTCAACGTCAAGAAGAAGGTCATAGGGATACAGTAAGCCTGAAGAGAAGCATCGGAATCTATAACTAGTGTCACACGAATGGTTCAAAACATACTCTGTAAGAAGAGTCAGTTTTCTTGTACTTAAGTCGGCATTGTACCTTTTGAATTTAACCCCGATGCAATTTCTGTGTTCATCGTCAATAAGAAGGTCAGAGGGATACAGTAAACCTGAAGTGAAGCATCGGAATCTATAACTAGTGTCACACGAATGGTTCAAAACATAGACCGTAAGAGGAGTCAGTCTTCTTGTACTTAAGTCTGCATTGTGCTTTTTGTATTTAATTCCGATGCATTTTCTGTGTTTCATCGTCGATAAGAAGGTCAGAGTGATACAGTAAACCTGAAGTGAAGCATCGGAATCTATAACTAGTGTCACACGAATGGTTCAAACCATTGACGGTAAGAGGAGTCAGTTTTCTTGTACTTAAGTCGGCATTGTGCCTTTTGAATATAACTCCGATGCAATTTCTGAGTTTCATCGTGAAGAAGAACGTCAGAGGGATACAGTAAACCTGAAGTGAAGCAGCAGAATCTATAACTGGTGTCACAGGAATGGTTCAAAACATAGACAGTAAGAAGAGCCAGTTTTCTTGTACTTAAGTCTGCATTGTGCTTTTTGTATTTAATTCCGATGCATTGTCTGCGTTTCATCGTCAATACGAAGGTCAGAGGGATACAGTAAACATGAAGTGAAGCATCGGAATCTATAACTAGTGTCAAAGGAATGGTTCAAAACATAGACAGTAAGAAGAGTCAGTTTTCTTGTACTTAAGTCGGCGTTGTGCCTTTTGTTTTTAATTCCGATGCAATTTCTATGTTTCATCGTCAACAAGAAGGTCAGAGGGATACAGTAAACCTGAAGTGAAGCATCGGAATCTATAACTAGTGTCACAGGAATGGTTCAAACATAGACAGTAAGAAGAGTAAGTTTTCTTGTACTTAAATCGGCATTGTGCCTTTTGTATTTAATTCCGATGCAATTTCTGTGTTTCATCGTCAATAAGATGGTCAGAGGGATACAGTAAACCTGAAGTGAAGCATCGGAATCTATAACTAGTGTCACACGAATGGTTCAAACCATTGACTGTAAGAGGAGTCAGTTTTCTTGTACTTAAGTCGGCATTGTGGCTTTTTAATATAACTCCGATGCAATATCTGAGTTTCATCGTCAAGAAGAAGGTGAGAGGGATACAGTAAACCTGAAGTGAAGCAGCAGAATCTATAACTAGTGTCACAGCAATGGTTCTAAACATAGACAGTAAGAAGAGTCACCTTTTTTGTACTTAAGTCTGCATTGTACCATTTGAATTTAACTCCGATGCAATTTCTGTGTTTCATCGTCAATAAGAAGGTCAGAGGAATACAGTAAACCTGAAGTGAAGCATCTTAATCTATAACTAGTGTCACAGGAATGGTTCAAACCATAGACAGTAAGAAGAATCAGTCTTCTTGTACTTAAGTCGGCATTGTGCCTTTTGTATTTAATTCCGATGCAATTTCTGCGTTCATCGTCAATAAGAAGGTCAGAGGGATACAGTAAACCTGAAGTGAAGCATCGGAATCTATAACTAGTGTCACACTAATGGTTCAAAACATAGACCGTAAAAGTAGTCAGTCTTCCAGTACTTAAGTCTGCATTGTGTTTTTGTATTTAATTCCGATGCATTTTCTGTGTTCATCGTCGATAAGATGGTCAGAGGGATACAGTAAACCTGAAGTGAAGCATCGGAATCTATAACTAGTGTCACACGAATGGTTCAAACCATTGACTGTAAGAGGAGTCAGTTTCCTTGTACTTAAGTCGGCATTGTGGCTTTTTAATATAACTCCGATGCAATTTCTGAGTTTCATCGTCAAGAAGAAGGTGAGAAGGATACAGTAAACCTGAAGTGAAGCAGCAGAATCTATAACTAGCGTCACAGGAATGGGTCAAAACATAGACAGTAAGAAGAGTCACTTTTCTTGTACTTAAGTCTGCATTGTGCTTTTTGTATTTAATTCCGATGCATTGTCTGTGTTTCATCGTCAATAAGAAGGTCAGAGGGATGCAGTAAACATGAAGTGAAGCATCGGAATCTATAACTAGTGTCAAAGGAATGGTTCAAAATATAGACAGTAAGAAGAGTCAGTTTTCTTGTACTTAAGTCGGCGTTGTGCCTTTTTTATTTAATTCCGATGCAATTTCTATGTTTCAACGTCAATAAGAAGGTCAGAGGGATACAGTAAACCTGAAGTGAAGCATCGGTATCTATAACTAGTGTCACAGGAATGGTTCAAACATAGACAGTAAGAAGAGTCAGTTTTCTAGTACTTAAGTCGGCATTGTGCCTTTTGTATTTAATTCCGATGCAATTTCTGTGTTTCATCGTCAATAAGGTGGTCAGAGGGATACAGCAAACCTGAAGTGAAGCATCGGAATCTATAACTAGTGTCACAGGAATGGTTCAAAGCATAGACAGTAAGACGAGTCAGTTTTCTTGTACTTAAGTCGGCATTGTGCCTTTTGTATTTCATTCCGAAGCAATTTATGTGTATCATCGTCAACAAGAAGGTCAGAGGGATACAGTAAACCTGTAGCAAAGCATCGGAATCTATAACTAGTGTCACATGAATGGTTCAAAACATAGACAGTAAGAAGAGTCAGTTCTCTTGCACTTAAGTCGGCATTGTGCCTTTTGTATTAAATTCCGATGCAATTTCTGTGTTTCATCGTCAATAAGAAGGTCAGAGGGACACAGTAAACCTGAAGTGAAGCATCGGAATCTGTAAACATAAGTCGGCATTGTGCCTTTTGTATTTAATTCCGATGCAATATCTGTGTTTCATCATCAATAAGAAGGTCAGAGGCATACAGTAAACCTTAAGTGAAGCATCGGAATCTATGACTAGTGTCACAGGAATGGTTCAAAACATAGACTGTAAGAAGAGTTTGTTTTCTTGTACTTAAGTCGGCATTGTGCCTTTTGAATTTAATTCCGATGCAATTTCTGTGTTTCATTGTCAATAAGACGGACAGTGGGATACAGTAAACCTGAAGTGAAACATCGGAATCTGTAACTAGCGTCACAGAAATGGTTCAAAGCACAGACAGTAAGAAGAGTCAGTTACCTTGTACTTAAGTCGGCATTGTGCCTTTTTTATTTAATTCCGAAGCAATTTCTGTGTTTCATCGTCAATAAGAAGGTCAGAGGAATACAGTAAACCTGAAGAGAAGCATCGGAATCTATAACTAGTGTCACACGAATGGTTCAAAACATACCATGTAAGAAGAGTCAGTTTTCTTGTACTTAAGTCGACATTGTACCTTTTGAATTTAACTCCGATGCAATTTCTGTGTTTCATTGTCAATAAGAAGGTCGGAAGGATACAGTAAATCTGAAGTGAAGCATCGGAATCTATAACTAGTGTCACAGAAATGGTTCAAATCATAGCCAGTGAGAAGAGTCAGTTTTCTTGTACTGAAGTCGGCATTGTGCGTTTTGTATTTAATTCCGAAGCAATTTCTGTGTATCATCGTCAACAAGAAGGTCAGAGGGATACAGTAAACCTGTAGTAAAACATCGGAATCTATAACTAGAGTCACATGAATGGTTCAAAACATCGACAGTATGAAGAGTCAGTTTTCTTGTACTTAAGTCGGCATTGTGCCTTTTGTATTAAATTCCGAAGCAATTTCTGTGTTTCTTTGTCAATAAGAATGTCAGATGGATACAGTAAACATGAAGTGAAGCATCGGACTCCATAACTAGTGTCACAGGAATGGTTGTAAACATAGACCGTAAGAAGAGTCAGTTTTCTTGTACTTAAGTCGGCATTCTGCCTTTTGTATTTAATTCCGATGCAATTTCTGTGTCATCGTCAATAAGAAGGTCAGAGGGATACAGTAAACCTGAGGTGAAGCATCGGAATCTATTACTTGTGTCACAGGAATGGTTCAAAACATAGACAGTAAGAAGAGTCAGTTTTCTTGTACTTAAGTCGGAATTGTGCCTTTTGTATTTAATTCCGATGCAATTTCAGTGTTTCATCGTCAATAACATGGTCAGAGGGATACAGTGAAACTGAAGTGAAGCATCGGAATCTATAATTAGTGTCACACGAATGGTCAAACCATTGACTGTAAGAGGAGTCAGTTTTCTTGTACTTATGTCGGCGTTGTGCCTTTTTTATTTAATTCCGATGCAATTTCTATGTTTCAACGTCAAGAAGAAGGTCAGAGGGATACAGTAAACCTGAAGTGAAGCATCGGAATCTATAACTAGTGTCACAGGAATGGTTCAAACATAGACAGTAAGAAGAGTCAGTTTTCTTGTACTTAACGGCATTGTGCCTTTTGTATTTAATTCCGATGCAATTTCAGTGTTTCATCGTCAATAAGGTGGTCAGAGGGATACAGCAAACCTGAAGTGAAGCATCGGAATCTATAACTAGTGTAACAGGAATGGTTCAAAGCATAGACAGTAAGACGAGTCAGTTTTCTTGTACTTAAGTCGGCATTGTGCCTTTTGTATTTAATTCCGAAGCAATTTATGTGTATCATCGTCAACAAGAAGGTCAGAGGGATACAGTAAACCTGTAGCAAAGCATCGGAATCTATTACTAGTGTCACATGAATGGTTCAAAACATAGACAGTAAGAAGAGTCAGTTTTCTTGTACTTAAGTCGGCATTGTGCCTTTTGTATTTAATTCCGATACATTGTCTGTGTTTCATCGTCAATAAGAAGGTCAGAGGGATGCAGTAAACATGAAGTGAAGCATCGGAATCTATAACTAGTGTCAAAGGAATGGTTCAAAATATAGACAGTAAGAAGAGTCAGTTTTCTTGTACTTAAGTCGGCGTTGTGGTTTTTTTATTTAGTTCCGATGCAATTTCTATGTTTCAACGTCAAGAAGAAGGTCATAGGGATACAGTAAGCCTGAAGAGAAGCATCGGAATCTATAACTAGTGTCACACGAATGGTTCAAAACATACTCTGTAAGAAGAGTCAGTTTTCTTGTACTTAAGTCGGCATTGTACCTTTTGAATTTAACCCCGATGCAATTTCTGTGTTCATCGTCAATAAGAAGGTCAGAGGGATACAGTAAACCTGAAGTGAAGCATCGGAATCTATAACTAGTGTCACACGAATGGTTCAAAACATAGACCGTAAGAGGAGTCAGTCTTCTTGTACTTAAGTCTGCATTGTGCTTTTTGTATTTAATTCCGATGCATTTTCTGTGTTTCATCGTCGATAAGAAGGTCAGAGTGATACAGTAAACCTGAAGTGAAGCATCGGAATCTATAACTAGTGTCACACGAATGGTTCAAACCATTGACGGTAAGAGGAGTCAGTTTTCTTGTACTTAAGTCGGCATTGTGCCTTTTGAATATAACTCCGATGCAATTTCTGAGTTTCATCGTGAAGAAGAACGTCAGAGGGATACAGTAAACCTGAAGTGAAGCAGCAGAATCTATAACTAGTGTCACAGGAATGGTTCAAAGCATAGACAGTAAGAAGAGTCAGTTTTCTTGTACTTAAGTCGGCATTGTGCCTTTTGTATTTAATTCCGATGCAATATCTGTGTTTCATCATCAATAAGAAGGTCAGAGGGATACAGTAAACCTGAAGTGACGCATCGGAATCTATGACTAGTGTCACAGGAATGGTTCAAAACATAGACTGTAAGAAGAGTTTGTTTTCTTGTACTTAAGTCGGCATTGTACCTTTTGTATTTAATTCCGATACATTGTCTGTGTTTCATCGTCAATAAGAAGGTCAGAGGGATGCAGTAAACATGAAGTGAAGCATCGGAATCTATAACTAGTGTCAAAGGAATGGTTCAAAATATAGACAGTAAGAAGAGTCAGTTTTCTTGTACTTAAGTCGGCGTTGTGCTTTTTTTATTTAGTTCCGATGCAATTTCTATGTTTCAACGTCAAGAAGAAGGTCATAGGGATACAGTAAGCCTGAAGAGAAGCATCGGAATCTATAACTAGTGTCACACGAATGGTTCAAAACATACTCTGTAAGAAGAGTCAGTTTTCTTGTACTTAAGTCGGCATTGTACCTTTTGAATTTAACCCCGATGCAATTTCTGTGTTCATCGTCAATAAGAAGGTCAGAGGGATACAGTAAACCTGAAGTGAAGCATCGGAATCTATAACTAGTGTCACACGAATGGTTCAAAACATAGACCGTAAGAGGAGTCAGTCTTCTTGTACTTAAGTCTGCATTGTGCTTTTTGTATTTAATTCCGATGCATTTTCTGTGTTTCATCGTCGATAAGAAGGTCAGAGTGATACAGTAAACCTGAAGTGAAGCATCGGAATCTATAACTAGTGTCACACGAATGGTTTAAACCATTGACGGTAAGAGGAGTCAGTTTTCTTGTACTTAAGTCGGCATTGTGCCTTTTGAATATAACTCCGATGCAATTTCTGAGTTTCATCGTGAAGAAGAACGTCAGAGGGATACAGTAAACCTGAAGTGAAGCAGCAGAATCTATAACTAGTGTCACAGGAATGGTTCAAAACATAGACAGTAAGAAGAGTCAGTTTTCTTGTACTTAAGTCGGCGTTGTGCCTTTTGTTTTTAATTCCGATGCAATTTCTATGTTTCATCGTCAACAAGAAGGTCAGAGGGATACAGTAAACCTGAAGTGAAGCATCGGAATCTATAACTAGTGTCACAGGAATGGTTCAAACATAGACAGTAAGAAGAGTCAGTTTTCTTGTACTTAAATCGGCATTGTGCCTTTTGTATTTAATTCCGATGCAATTTCTGTGTTTCATCGTCAATAAGATGGTCAGAGGGATACAGTAAAAGTGAAGTGAAGCATCGGAATCTATAACTAGTGTCACACGAATGGTTCAAACCATTGACTGTAAGAGGAGTCAGTTTTCTTGTACTTAAGTCGGCATTGTGGCTTTTTAATATAACTCCGATACAATTTCTGAGTTTCATCGTCAAGAAGAAGGTGAGAGGGATACAGTAAACAAGAAGTGAAAGAGCAGAATCTATAACTAGTGTCACAGGAATGGTTCAAAACATAGACAGTAAGAAGAGTCACTTTTCTTGTACTTAAGTCTGCATTGTGCTTTTTGTATTTAATTCCGATGCATTGTCTGTGTTTTATCGTCAATAAGAAGGTCAGAGGGATGCAGTAAACATGAAGTGAAGCATCGGAATCTATAACTAGTGTCAAAGGAATGGTTCAAAATATAAACAGTAAGAAGAGTCAGTTTTCTTGTACTTAAGTCGGCGTTGTGCCTTTTTTATTTAATTCCGATGCAATTTCTATGTTTCAACGTCAAGAAGAAGGTCAGAGGGATACAGTAAACCTGAAGTGAAGCATCGGAATCTATAACTAGTGTCACAGGAATGGTTCAAACATAGACAGTAAGAAGAGTCAGTTTTCTTGTACTTAACGGCATTGTGCCTTTTGTATTTAATTCCGATGCAATTTCAGTGTTTCATCGTCAATAAGGTGGTCAGAGGGATACAGCAAACCTGAAGTGAAGCATCGGAATCTATAACTAGTGTAACAGGAATGGTTCAAAGCATAGACAGTAAGACGAGTCAGTTTTCTTGTACTTAAGTCGGCATTGTGCCTTTTGTATTTAATTCCGAAGCAATTTATGTGTATCATCGTCAACAAGAAGGTCAGAGGGATACAGTAAACCTGTAGCAAAGCATCGGAATCTATAACTAGTGTCACATGAATGGTTCAAAACATAGACAGTAAGAAGAGTCAGTTTTCTTGGACTTAAGTCGGCATTGTGCCTTTTGTATTTAATTCCGATACATTGTCTGTGTTTCATCGTCAATAAGAAGGTCAGAGGGATGCAGTAAACATGAAGTGAAGCATCGGAATCTATAACTAGTGTCAAAGGAATGGTTCAAAATATAGACAGTAAGAAGAGTCAGTTTTCTTGTACTTAAGTCGGCGTTGTGGTTTTTTTATTTAGTTCCGATGCAATTTCTATGTTTCAACGTCAAGAAGAAGGTCATAGGGATACAGTAAGCCTGAAGAGAAGCATCGGAATCTATAACTAGTGTCACACGAATGGTTCAAAACATACTCTGTAAGAAGAGTCAGTTTTCTTGTACTTAAGTCGGCATTGTACCTTTTGAATTTAACCCCGATGCAATTTCTGTGTTCATCGTCAATAAGAAGGTCAGAGGGATACAGTAAACCTGAAGTGAAGCATCGGAATCTATAACTAGTGTCACACGAATGGTTCAAAACATAGACCGTAAGAGGAGTCAGTCTTCTTGTACTTAAGTCTGCATTGTGCTTTTTGTATTTAATTCCGATGCATTTTCTGTGTTTCATCGTCGATAAGAAGGTCAGAGTGATACAGTAAACCTGAAGTGAAGCATCGGAATCTATAACTAGTGTCACACGAATGGTTCAAACCATTGACGGTAAGAGGAGTCAGTTTTCTTGTACTTAAGTCGGCATTGTGCCTTTTGAATATAACTCCGATGCAATTTCTGAGTTTCATCGTGAAGAAGAACGTCAGAGGGATACAGTAAACCTGAAGTGAAGCAGCAGAATCTATAACTAGTGTCACAGGAATGGTTCAAAGCATAGACAGTAAGAAGAGTCAGTTTTCTTGTACTTCAGTCGGCATTGTGCCTTTTGTATTTAATTCCGATGCAATATCTGTGTTTCATCATCAATAAGAAGGTCAGAGGGATACAGTAAACCTGAAGTGACGCATCGGAATCTATGACTAGTGTCACAGGAATGGTTCAAAACATAGACTGTAAGAAGAGTTTGTTTTCTTGTACTTAAGTCGGCATTGTACCTTTTGTATTTAATTCCGATACATTGTCTGTGTTTCATCGTCAATAAGAAGGTCAGAGGGATGCAGTAAACATGAAGTGAAGCATCGGAATCTATAACTAGTGTCAAAGGAATGGTTCAAAATATAGACAGTAAGAAGAGTCAGTTTTCTTGTACTTAAGTCGGCGTTGTGCTTTTTTTATTTAGTTCCGATGCAATTTCTATGTTTCAACGTCAAGAAGAAGGTCATAGGGATACAGTAAGCCTGAAGAGAAGCATCGGAATCTATAACTAGTGTCACACGAATGGTTCAAAACATACTCTGTAAGAAGAGTCAGTTTTCTTGTACTTAAGTCGGCATTGTACCTTTTGAATTTAACCCCGATGCAATTTCTGTGTTCATCGTCAATAAGAAGGTCAGAGGGATACAGTAAACCTGAAGTGAAGCATCGGAATCTATAACTAGTGTCACACGAATGGTTCAAAACATAGACCGTAAGAGGAGTCAGTCTTCTTGTACTTAAGTCTGCATTGTGCTTTTTGTATTTAATTCCGATGCATTTTCTGTGTTTCATCGTCGATAAGAAGGTCAGAGTGATACAGTAAACCTGAAGTGAAGCATCGGAATCTATAACTAGTGTCACACGAATGGTTCAAACCATTGACGGTAAGAGGAGTCAGTTTTCTTGTACTTAAGTCGGCATTGTGCCTTTTGAATATAACTCCGATGCAATTTCTGAGTTTCATCGTGAAGAAGACCGTCAGAGGGATACAGTAAACCTGAAGTGAAGCAGCAGAATCTATAACTGGTGTCACAGGAATGGTTCAAAACATAGACAGTAAGAAGAGCCAGTTTTCTTGTACTTAAGTCTGCATTGTGCTTTTTGTATTTAATTCCGATGCATTGTCTGCGTTTCATCGTCAATACGAAGGTCAGAGGGATACAGTAAACATGAAGTGAAGCATCGGAATCTATAACTAGTGTCAAAGGAATGGTTCAAAACATAGACAGTAAGAAGAGTCAGTTTTCTTGTACTTAAGTCGGCGTTGTGCCTTTTGTTTTTAATTCCGATGCAATTTCTATGTTTCATCGTCAACAAGAAGGTCAGAGGGATACAGTAAACCTGAAGTGAAGCATCGGAATCTATAACTAGTGCCACAGGAATGGTTCAAACATAGACAGTAAGAAGAGTAAGTTTTCTTGTACTTAAATCGGCATTGTGCCTTTTGTATTTAATTCCGATGCAATTTCTGTGTTTCATCGTCAATAAGATGGTCAGAGGGATACAGTAAACCTGAAGTGAAGCATCGGAATCTATAACTAGTGTCACACGAATGGTTCAAACCATTGACTGTAAGAGGAGTCAGTTTTCTTGTACTTAAGTCGGCATTGTGGCTTTTTAATATAACTCCGATGCAATATCTGAGTTTCATCGTCAAGAAGAAGGTGAGAGGGATACAGTAAACCTGAAGTGAAGCAGCAGAATCTATAACTAGTGTCACAGCAATGGTTCTAAACATAGACAGTAAGAAGAGTCACCTTTTTTGTACTTAAGTCTGCATTGTACCATTTGAATTTAACTCCGATGCAATTTCTGTGTTTCATCGTCAATAAGAAGGTCAGAGGAATACAGTAAACCTGAAGTGAAGCATCTTAATCTATAACTAGTGTCACAGGAATGGTTCAAACCATAGACAGTAAGAAGAATCAGTTTTCTTGTACTTAAGTCGGCATTGTGCCTTTTGTATTTAATTCCGATGCAATTTCTGCGTTCATCGTCAATAAGAAGGTCAGAGGGATACAGTAAACCTGAAGTGAAGCATCGGAATCTATAACTAGTGTCACACTAATGGTTCAAAACATAGACCGTAAAAGTAGTCAGTCTTCCAGTACTTAAGTCTGCATTGTGTTTTTGTATTTAATTCCGATGCATTTTCTGTGTTCATCGTCGATAAGATGGTCAGAGGGATACAGTAAACCTGAAGTGAAGCATCGGAATCTATAACTAGTGTCACACGAATGGTTCAAACCATTGACTGTAAGAGGAGTCAGTTTCCTTGTACTTAAGTCGGCATTGTGGCTTTTTAATATAACTCCGATGCAATTTCTGAGTTTCATCGTCAAGAAGAAGGTGAGAAGGATACAGTAAACCTGAAGTGAAGCAGCAGAATCTATAACTAGCGTCACAGGAATGGGTCAAAACATAGACAGTAAGAAGAGTCACTTTTCTTGTACTTAAGTCTGCATTGTGCTTTTTGTATTTAATTCCGATGCATTGTCTGTGTTTCATCGTCAATAAGAAGGTCAGAGGGATGCAGTAAACATGAAGTGAAGCATCGGAATCTATAACTAGTGTCAAAGGAATGGTTCAAAATATAGACAGTAAGAAGAGTCAGTTTTCTTGTACTTAAGTCGGCGTTGTGCCTTTTTTATTTAATTCCGATGCAATTTCTATGTTTCAACGTCAATAAGAAGGTCAGAGGGATACAGTAAACCTGAAGTGAAGCATCGGTATCTATAACTAGTGTCACAGGAATGGTTCAAACATAGACAGTAAGAAGAGTCAGTTTTCTAGTACTTAAGTCGGCATTGTGCCTTTTGTATTTAATTCCGATGCAATTTCTGTGTTTCATCGTCAATAAGGTGGTCAGAGGGATACAGCAAACCTGAAGTGAAGCATCGGAATCTATAACTAGTGTCACAGGAATGGTTCAAAGCATAGACAGTAAGACGAGTCAGTTTTCTTGTACTTAAGTCGGCATTGTGCCTTTTGTATTTCATTCCGAAGCAATTTATGTGTATCATCGTCAACAAGAAGGTCAGAGGGATACAGTAAACCTGTAGCAAAGCATCGGAATCTATAACTAGTGTCACATGAATGGTTCAAAACATAGACAGTAAGAAGAGTCAGTTCTCTTGCACTTAAGTCGGCATTGTGCCTTTTGTATTAAATTCCGATGCAATTTCTGTGTTTCATCGTCAATAAGAAGGTCAGAGGGACACAGTAAACCTGAAGTGAAGCATCGGAATCTGTAAACATAAGTCGGCATTGTGCCTTTTGTATTTAATTCCGATGCAATATCTGTGTTTCATCATCAATAAGAAGGTCAGAGGCATACAGTAAACCTTAAGTGAAGCATCGGAATCTATGACTAGTGTCACAGGAATGGTTCAAAACATAGACTGTAAGAAGAGTTTGTTTTCTTGTACTTAAGTCGGCATTGTGCCTTTTGAATTTAATTCCGATGCAATTTCTGTGTTTCATTGTCAATAAGACGGACAGTGGGATACAGTAAACCAGAAGTGAAACATCGGAATCTGTAACTAGCGTCACAGAAATGGTTCAAAGCACAGACAGTAAGAAGAGTCAGTTACCTTGTACTTAAGTCGGCATTGTGCCTTTTTTATTTAATTCCGAAGCAATTTCTGTGTTTCATCGTCAATAAGAAGGTCAGAGGAATACAGTAAACCTGAAGAGAAGCATCGGAATCTATAACTAGTGTCACACGAATGGTTCAAAACATACCATGTAAGAAGAGTCAGTTTTCTTGTACTTAAGTCGACATTGTACCTTTTGAATTTAACTCCGATGCAATTTCTGTGTTTCATTGTCAATAAGAAGGTCGGAAGGATACAGTAAATCTGAAGTGAAGCATCGGAATCTATAACTAGTGTCACAGAAATGGTTCAAATCATAGCCAGTGAGAAGAGTCAGTTTTCTTGTACTGAAGTCGGCATTGTGCGTTTTGTATTTAATTCCGAAGCAATTTCTGTGTATCATCGTCAACAAGAAGGTCAGAGGGATACAGTAAACCTGTAGTAAAACATCGGAATCTATAACTAGAGTCACATGAATGGTTCAAAACATCGACAGTATGAAGAGTCAGTTTTCTTGTACTTAAGTCGGCATTGTGCCTTTTGTATTAAATTCCGAAGCAATTTCTGTGTTTCATTGTCAATAAGAATGTCAGATGGATACAGTAAACATGAAGTGAAGCATCGGAATCCATAACTAGTGTCACAGGAATGGTTGTAAACATAGACCGTAAGAAGAGTCAGTTTTCTTGTACTTAAGTCGGCATTCTGCCTTTTGTATTTAATTCCGATGCAATTTCTGTGTCATCGTCAATAAGAAGGTCAGAGGGATACAGTAAACCTGAGGTGAAGCATCGGAATCTATTACTTGTGTCACAGGAATGGTTCAAAACATAGACAGTAAGAAGAGTCAGTTTTCTTGTACTTAAGTCGGAATTGTGCCTTTTGTATTTAATTCCGATGCAATTTCAGTGTTTCATCGTCAATAACATGGTCAGAGGGATACAGTGAAACTGAAGTGAAGCATCGGAATCTATAATTAGTGTCACACGAATGGTCAAACCATTGACTGTAAGAGGAGTCAGTTTTCTTGTACTTATGTCGGCGTTGTGCCTTTTTTATTTAATTCCGATGCAATTTCTATGTTTCAACGTCAAGAAGAAGGTCAGAGGGATACAGTAAACCTGAAGTGAAGCATCGGAATCTATAACTAGTGTCACAGGAATGGTTCAAACATAGACAGTAAGAAGAGTCAGTTTTCTTGTACTTAACGGCATTGTGCCTTTTGTATTTAATTCCGATGCAATTTCAGTGTTTCATCGTCAATAAGGTGGTCAGAGGGATACAGCAAACCTGAAGTGAAGCATCGGAATCTATAACTAGTGTAACAGGAATGGTTCAAAGCATAGACAGTAAGACGAGTCAGTTTTCTTGTACTTAAGTCGGCATTGTGCCTTTTGTATTTAATTCCGAAGCAATTTATGTGTATCATCGTCAACAAGAAGGTCAGAGGGATACAGTAAACCTGTAGCAAAGCATCGGAATCTATTACTAGTGTCACATGAATGGTTCAAAACATAGACAGTAAGAAGAGTCAGTTTTCTTGTACTTAAGTCGGCATTGTGCCTTTTGTATTTAATTCCGATACATTGTCTGTGTTTCATCGTCAATAAGAAGGTCAGAGGGATGCAGTAAACATGAAGTGAAGCATCGGAATCTATAACTAGTGTCAAAGGAATGGTTCAAAATATAGACAGTAAGAAGAGTCAGTTTTCTTGTACTTAAGTCGGCGTTGTGGTTTTTTTATTTAGTTCCGATGCAATTTCTATGTTTCAACGTCAAGAAGAAGGTCATAGGGATACAGTAAGCCTGAAGAGAAGCATCGGAATCTATAACTAGTGTCACACGAATGGTTCAAAACATACTCTGTAAGAAGAGTCAGTTTTCTTGTACTTAAGTCGGCATTGTACCTTTTGAATTTAACCCCGATGCAATTTCTGTGTTCATCGTCAATAAGAAGGTCAGAGGGATACAGTAAACCTGAAGTGAAGCATCGGAATCTATAACTAGTGTCACACGAATGGTTCAAAACATAGACCGTAAGAGGAGTCAGTCTTCTTGTACTTAAGTCTGCATTGTGCTTTTTGTATTTAATTCCGATGCATTTTCTGTGTTTCATCGTCGATAAGAAGGTCAGAGTGATACAGTAAACCTGAAGTGAAGCATCGGAATCTATAACTAGTGTCACACGAATGGTTCAAACCATTGACGGTAAGAGGAGTCAGTTTTCTTGTACTTAAGTCGGCATTGTGCCTTTTGAATATAACTCCGATGCAATTTCTGAGTTTCATCGTGAAGAAGAACGTCAGAGGGATACAGTAAACCTGAAGTGAAGCAGCAGAATCTATAACTAGTGTCACAGGAATGGTTCAAAGCATAGACAGTAAGAAGAGTCAGTTTTCTTGTACTTAAGTCGGCATTGTGCCTTTTGTATTTAATTCCGATGCAATATCTGTGTTTCATCATCAATAAGAAGGTCAGAGGGATACAGTAAACCTGAAGTGAAGCATCGGAATCTATAACTAGTGTCACAGGAATGGTTCAAACATAGACAGTAAGAAGAGTCAGTTTTCTTGTACTTAAATCGGCATTGTGCCTTTTGTATTTAATTCCGATGCAATTTCTGTGTTTCATCGTCAATAAGATGGTCAGAGGGATACAGTAAAAGTGAAGTGAAGCATCGGAATCTATAACTAGTGTCACACGAATGGTTCAAACCATTGACTGTAAGAGGAGTCAGTTTTCTTGTACTTAAGTCGGCATTGTGGCTTTTTAATATAACTCCGATGCAATATCTGAGTTTCATCGTCAAGAAGAAGGTGAGAGGGATACAGTAAACCTGAAGTGAAGCAGCAGAATCTATAACTAGTGTCACAGCAATGGTTCTAAACATAGACAGTAAGAAGAGTCACTTTTTTTGTACTTAAGTCTGCATTGTACCATTTGAATTTAACTCCGATGCAATTTCTGTGTTTCATCGTCAATAAGAAGGTCAGAGGAATACAGTAAACCTGAAGTGAAGCATCTTAATCTATAACTAGTGTCACAGGAATGGTTCAAACCATAGACAGTAAGAAGAATCAGTTTTCTTGTACTTAAGTCGGCATTGTGCCTTTTGTATTTAATTCCGATGCAATTTCTGCGTTCATCGTCAATAAGAAGGTCAGAGGGATACAGTAAACCTGAAGTGAAGCATCGGAATCTATAACTAGTGTCACACTAATGGTTCAAAACATAGACCGTAAAAGTAGTCAGTCTTCCAGTACTTAAGTCTGCATTGTGTTTTTGTATTTAATTCCGATGCATTTTCTGTGTTCATCGTCGATAAGATGGTCAGAGGGATACAGTAAACCTGAAGTGAAGCATCGGAATCTATAACTAGTGTCACACGAATGGTTCAAACCATTGACTGTAAGAGGAGTCAGTTTCCTTGTACTTAAGTCGGCATTGTGGCTTTTTAATATAACTCCGATGCAATTTCTGAGTTTCATCGTCAAGAAGAAGGTGAGAAGGATACAGTAAACCTGAAGTGAAGCAGCAGAATCTATAACTAGCGTCACAGGAATGGGTCAAAACATAGACAGTAAGAAGAGTCACTTTTCTTGTACTTAAGTCTGCATTGTGCTTTTTGTATTTAATTCCGATGCATTGTCTGTGTTTCATCGTCAATAAGAAGGTCAGAGGGATGCAGTAAACATGAAGTGAAGCATCGGAATCTATAACTAGTGTCAAAGGAATGGTTCAAAATATAGACAGTAAGAAGAGTCAGTTTTCTTGTACTTAAGTCGGCGTTGTGCCTTTTTTATTTAATTCCGATGCAATTTCTATGTTTCAACGTCAATAAGAAGGTCAGAGGGATACAGTAAACCTGAAGTGAAGCATCGGTATCTATAACTAGTGTCACAGGAATGGTTCAAACATAGACAGTAAGAAGAGTCAGTTTTCTAGTACTTAAGTCGGCATTGTGCCTTTTGTATTTAATTCCGATGCAATTTCTGTGTTTCATCGTCAATAAGGTGGTCAGAGGGATACAGCAAACCTGAAGTGAAGCATCGGAATCTATAACTAGTGTCACAGGAATGGTTCAAAGCATAGACAGTAAGACGAGTCAGTTTTCTTGTACTTAAGTCGGCATTGTGCCTTTTGTATTTCATTCCGAAGCAATTTATGTGTATCATCGTCAACAAGAAGGTCAGAGGGATACAGTAAACCTGTAGCAAAGCATCGGAATCTATAACTAGTGTCACATGAATGGTTCAAAACATAGACAGTAAGAAGAGTCAGTTCTCTTGCACTTAAGTCGGCATTGTGCCTTTTGTGTTAAATTCCGATGCAATTTCTGTGTTTCATCGTCAATAAGAAGGTCAGAGGGACACAGTAAACCTGAAGTGAAGCATCGGAATCTGTAAACATAAGTCGGCATTGTGCCTTTTGTATTTAATTCCGATGCAATATCTGTGTTTCATCATCAATAAGAAGGTCAGAGGCATACAGTAAACCTGAAGTGAAGCATCGGAATCTATGACTAGTGTCACAGGAATGGTTCAAAACATAGACTGTAAGAAGAGTTTGTTTTCTTGTACTTAAGTCGGCATTGTGCCTTTTGAATTTAATTCCGATGCAATTTCTGTGTTTCATTGTCAATAAGACGGACAGTGGGATACAGTAAACCTGAAGTGAAACATCGGAATCTGTAACTAGCGTCACAGAAATGGTTCAAAGCACAGACAGTAAGAAGAGTCAGTTACCTTGTACTTAAGTCGGCATTGTGCCTTTTTTATTTAATTCCGAAGCAATTTCTGTGTTTCATCGTCAATAAGAAGGTCAGAGGAATACAGTAAACCTGAAGAGAAGCATCGGAATCTATAACTAGTGTCACACGAATGGTTCAAAACATACCATGTAAGAAGAGTCAGTTTTCTTGTACTTAAGTCGACATTGTACCTTTTGAATTTAACTCCGATGCAATTTCTGTGTTTCATTGTCAATAAGAAGGTCGGAAGGATACAGTAAATCTGAAGTGAAGCATCGGAATCTATAACTAGTGTCACAGAAATGGTTCAAATCATAGCCAGTGAGAAGAGTCAGTTTTCTTGTACTGAAGTCGGCATTGTGCCTTTTGTATTTAATTCCGAAGCAATTTCTGTGTATCATCGTCAACAAGAAGGTCAGAGGGATACAGTAAACCTGTAGTAAAACATCGGAATCTATAACTAGAGTCACATGAATGGTTCAAAACATCGACAGTATGAAGAGTCAGTTTTCTTGTACTTAAGTCGGCATTGTGCCTTTTGTATTAAATTCCGAAGCAATTTCTGTGTTTCATTGTCAATAAGAATGTCAGATGGATACAGTAAACATGAAGTGAAGCATCGGAATCCATAACTAGTGTCACAGGAATGGTTGTAAACATAGACCGTAAGAAGAGTCAGTTTTCTTGTACTTAAGTCGGCATTCTGCCTTTTGTATTTAATTCCGATGC